>NW_007087380.1:342407-424931 GCF_000164805.1 Carlito syrichta | reverse complement strand
GGTAGAGGAGAGAGAGAGAGAGAGAGAGAGAGAGAGAGAGAGAGAGAGAGAGAGAGAGAGAGAAAGAGAAAGAGAGAAACCACAGGCCAGCATTCTGGATGAACATAGATGCAACAATCCTTAACAAAATTTTAGCAAACCAAATCCTACAGGACATCAGAAAGATAACACACCATGATCAAGTGGGATTTATACCAGGGATACAAGGATTGCTTAACATTTGGAAATCAATAAACATGTTACAGCACACCTGCAGAATGGAATTAAAAACCTTATGATCATCTCAATAGAGAAAAAGTAATTGATAAAATTTAACGTCCTTTCATGATAAAAAAAAAACTGTCAAAAAACTAGGCTTAAAAGAAACTTACATCAATGTAATAAAGGTCATATATGACAGAGCCACAGCTAAAATCATACTTAATAGGGAAGAGCTGCAAGCACTTCCTCTAAGAACAGGAACAAGACAAGGTTGTCTACTTTCACCACTCCTATTCAGCATTGTACTGGAAGTCCTAGCCAGAGCAGTTAGGCAATAGAAATAAAGAAAATGCATCCAAATTGGAAAAGATGAAGTTATATTGTCTCTCTTTGCAGAAAATATGATCTTATAGTTAGAAAAACCAAAACACTCCACAAAAAACTCTTAGACCTGATAAACAAATTCAATAAAGTTGTAGGATACAAAATCAACATTAAAAGAATCAGTAACATTTTTGTACACCAATAATGAACTAGCTAAAAAAGAAATCAAGAAGGCATGTACAATAGCTACAAAGAAAATAAAATACTTAGGAATAAATTTAACCAAGGAGGTAGATGATATCTACAAAGAAAAGTATGAAACACTGATGAAAGAAATTGAAGAGGACAGAAACAAATGGAGTGATATCTCATGTTCATGGATCAAATAATTATTATTGTTAAAATTGCAAATCTATACAAAACAATCTATAGATTCAATACAATCCCTATCAAAATACCACTGTTATTTTTCACAGAAATAGAAAAAAACAATCCTAAAATGGGTGTGGACCCCCAAAAGATCCTGAATGGCCAAAGTAATCCTGATACTACCTAACTTTAAAATACTACAAGGCTATGGTAACCCAAACTGCATGGTTTTGATATAAAAACAGATACACAAATCAATGGAACATAATAGAGCACCCAGAAATAAGTTCATGTATCAGTCGACTGATTTTCAACAAAAATGCCAAGAACATAAACTGGGAGAAGGACAGTCTTTTCAATAAATGGTCCTGGGAAAACTGGATATCCATATGCAGAGAATGAAATGGACCCCTATCTTTCACCATATACAAAATCAGTCAAGATGTGTTAAATACCTAAATGTAAGACCTGAAACTATGAAGCATCTAGAAGAAAATATGGAGGAAATACTTCAGTACATTGGTCTAGGCAAAGATTTTACAACTAAGACCTCAAACGCACAGGCAACAAAAACAAAAATAGACAAGAGACGAGATTAAACTAATAAACTTCTGCACAGCAAAGGAAACAATCAATAGAGTGAAGATGCAATTGTCGAATGGGAGAAAATATTTGCAAACTATTCATCTAACAAGGGACTGACATCCAGAATATACAAGGAACTCAAACAACTCAACAGTGCAAACAAACAAACAAACACAAGACCACAGAACACAAATAATCCCATTAAAAAGTGGGTAAAGGACATGAATACACATTTCTCAAAAGAAGACATGCAGAAAAGTCCAACAGGTATATGAAAAAACGTTCAACACCAGTGGTCATCAGGGAAATGCAAATCAAAACCACAGTGAGACATCATCTTACCACAGTTAGAATGACTATTTATTTATTTATTTATTTATTTAAATTACAGATGCTGGTGAAGATTCAGAGAAAAGGGAACTCTTATAGTACACTGTTGGTTGCGATGTAAATTAGTACAGTCACCATGGGAAACAGTATGGCAATTTCTCAAAAAGCAAAAAATAGAACTACAATACAATTCAGCAATTCCACTACTGGATATTTATCTAAAGGAAAGAAAATCAATAGCGTGTGTTATACAGATACCTGCACCCTCATGTTTACTGCAGCACTAACCACAATAGCAAAGATATGAAATCAACCTGTGTTCATCAACAGAAAATGGATAAAGGAAATATGGCATATATACACAGTGGATTACTACTTGGCCATAAAAAGTGAAATTATATCTTTGTCAGCAACATGGGTGAAGATGGAGGTCATTATGTTACATGCTATAAGTCAGGCGCAGAAAGACAAATATGCATGTGCTTATATGTGGGAACTAAAAAATTTGATCACATGGAAGTAAAGAATACAATGATAGCATACCAGAGGTGGGAAGGCTGTGTGGTTGCGAGGGGGAAATGAAGAGAGTTTGGTTAATGTGTACAAACATGCAGTTTGATAGAAAGAATACATTCTCATGTGCAACAGCATAATAGAGCGACTATCGTTAACAACAATGTATTATATATTTCAAAATAGGTAGAAGAGAGAACTTGAAATGTTCTCAACACATAGCAATGATAAATATTTGAGGTGATAGATACCTTGAATGCCCTGACTTGATCATTACACGTCCTATGCATGTAACAAAATATCACAAGTACCCCATACATATGTAGCAATATTATGTATCAATACAGTTTTTATGTTGTAATACAGAAACAAACAACTGAATACTGCATGTTCTCATGCATAGGTGGAAACTGAACATAAATTGCATTAGCAGAAGGGGAGGGATTGGTGTTTGCTGGCACTGCCAGAGGAGGGAGAGAGGGAGGGGAGGCAAGTAGCGACACAAAGAATATCTGGTTGTATACTGGGGGAGTGAGGGCCAGTTAGAGGCCCAAACTTGACCTGCATGCAGCCTACTTGTGTAGTTAATCCTGACTTTTACCCCCACATCTCTAAAATAAAATAGAATTTAATTAAGAATAAAAATAAATTTTTAAATTAAAAAATAAAAACCACACTTTGAGAGGCTGAGGTAGGAGGACCAATTGAGGCCAGGAATTTGAGGCCAGCCCAGGCAACATACTGAGACCCTGTCTCTAAAATACATAAATAAATAAATAGTAGAAAGAAAAAGTCAACAGGCTAGCAGGACCATTATAGACAGACTACAAAGAAACAAACAAATGAAAAAACGTGGCAAATAAATGCCAGAGGGTGTCAAGAAGAGACAAGAAAAATATTTGGTAATAAATTTAAAATATATGCAAAGCAAGAATACAAAGAAGAAAAGAAAGTAAAAGAAAGAGAGAAAGATAGAAAACATAATGAAGTCGTTGCTTCTATAAAATAAGAATTAGGGAAATGACAGGGAAGATAATGGTGAGTCAAATAAAGGAGATGAAACATGAGGGGAAAAGCACAGATAAGAGGAAATAAATAAAATAATAAGCAGTAGAAAAATGAAAGTTGTATATGACACAGAGTGATCATATAATTTATTATCCAAACCTGAATACTTTCAAGTCCTATAACAACATGCTAGGACCACAGGCATAAATCAGGATGCACTGTGCAATGGGGGCCCCTACGGTTACTCATTATTCTGCCAACTTAGGGTACCTGTGAATATTTTTTCTCCTACTGACAACTTGTTTTCATCCTGCAAAAAGGAACACCATATGGACGGTTGATTCTCTCTGTCTGTAGGTCATTTGATCTCTTGGGTTCTTACTTGCTTTTTTAAATATATATATATGGCACTAACTTCACCAATATACTCAGTATATTCTGATGGCTTTCCTTTCCCCAGGTTGATTTTCTTTCCTACATAGTTATCTTTCAACTGAGCCCAAGTCTCCTCATTGGAAAATGATCATTGTGATACTCTCCCCAATGAATTGCTGTGTGGGCTATGTCTTCACACACACACACACACACACACACACACACACACACACACACACACACACACACACTCTATATTTAAGCATTAGCATTAAAAAATTTTTTTAGCTTCAAACTTAAAAGTGGCATATCATTTACTTGTACTTGTGTACCCTTTATTGGTACACCAATTATTTACACCTGCCCCATTTACTTTCTCTCTCTTTATGTGTGTGTGTAATATATCTCTATATCTCTTTATATTTTTAATCTATTTTTGTCTATCTGCCTATATAGTTTGTCAGAGTCATTTGTAAGTAAGTTGCAGACATGGTATCCCTTTACCTCTTAGTACTTCAGTGTACATTTCCTAAAACGAGAATATTCTCTTACGTAACCACAGTACAGTTACCACAATTAGAAAATTTGATATTGGAACGAAACAGTTACCTAAACCATAATCCATATTCAGACTTCATCAATTGCCTCAATGCTATTCTTTATAGCTATGTTCCCACACCAGTGTCCAATTTATAATTATGCATTTCACTTACTTGCCTTGTCTGTTTAGTCTCATTTAATCCAGAACAGTTCCTCAGCCTTTGTCTCTTTTGACCTTAGCATTTCTTCAAGAATAAAGTCCAGTTACTTTCTTGAAGGTCCTTCAATCTGAATTTGCCTTTTGTTTTCTCATTATTAAATTCAGGTTATACACTTGGCAAGCATATCACAGAAGTGATGATGTCTTTATTGGTGCATCATATCAAGGATTACATGATTACAAGGATTACATTTCCCATTATTGGTGATTTTGACTCTGATCCCTTGGCGGTGACAATGGTGATGACATCCAGGTTTTCCACAGTATAGTTGCTACTTTTCTTTTTATAATTTTAAGTAATCATGGGGAGATACTTTGAAACTACTTAAACATATTGCTTCTCAACAAACTGTTTAGCATACATTGATGAATCATGCCTGAATCAATTAATACTATAATTGTTGCAAAATTGTTCCTTCTAAATTTTAGTTGACTTTCTGTCATAAGGAAAAGCTTCCCATTTACCCTTTCTTATATACATATGTATGTATGTATGTATGTACATATGTGTTTTAGTATAGATCATGAGTTCTTGTTTTATTTAGTAGATTAAAATATTTTGCTTTCATTATGCATTCTGCTCAAATTGTCCCGGATTTGGTCTGTGGGAGCCTCTCCAAGCTAGCTCTTTTGTCCTTTTGACATAGACTTGTTCTTTGTACACCTTTAAACTTTCTGATAGAACAAGATGTTCCAGGTTCATCTTGTACTTTTCCCTGCCACAGCCATAGAACCAGTGAATCCTACTAGGAACATTGTGTGTGTGTGTGTGTGTGTGTGTGTGTGTGTGTGTGTGTGTGTGTGTGTGTGTAAAATGTTATTTAGAAACCCAGATATGGGTTCTAGATGTGCTCGTTGTTACTGGGTTGTAAATGCTTTTAGGCCCTTGCAGAAGACAAGGCTTAAAAAATTATATTTATATATATGAATTTGTACTGATAGCTCCAATCCTGTTCCGACACTACAGTGTTCATTCGTGCTTTTCCCCTTTACATATTTGTGACTTTCTCCTTTATCAGTGAAAAACATGACTCCTATTATCCTTGATATAATAGGGTATTGCTATTTGCTGAATCCTAGAAAATGTGGAAAATAGTTTCAGAATTGGTAACCCATAAGCACTGAAAAAAAAGACCTTTTTCACTAGAGTTTAATATTTGTTTACAGTTATTTTTGTCTTTAGACTGAAGTATAAAGTCAAAATAATTGTGTTCAAAAATTGGGTTGGGTTAGTCACCCAAATCCAAAATTTAATTCATCTTTAATTTTGAGTCAGAGTTTTTCCCTACACCTAGCATACAGAGGAATTTATCCATGCTTTTTTGTACAATCTGTGATCAATTTGAAGTTTATTCTTGTGCATGATGTAAGATATGTGTCTAATTATATGTTTTTTCCAAGTGGCTCTGCAATTATCCCAGCATCGTTTAGTAAAAAGTCCATCTTTGTCTCTGTGATTTGACATGTCATTTTTATTATATACTAAACTTCCATATGTAGTTCAGTATATTTCTGTAACTTTTATTCTGTTCCACTGGTCTGTCTATTCATGTGCTGGTATAGGCTTTATTTTATGTTTTAATGTTTGATATGGCTAGTCCTATCTCATCTCTCTTTTCTTTTTCAGCGTTTTCCTAACTAATTTTGCATGTTATATTTTCATGTAAACTTTAGTAACAATTTAGTTAATTACATAGAAAATCACTGCTATTTTTATTGTGATTGCATTGAATTTATAAATTAGGGAGAACAGGCATCTTTATGATGCTGAGGCATTCTGTCCTAGAGGATGTCTTCTCATTTGTTCAGGTCTACTCATGGGTTTTTTTCAGGAGCATTTTGAAGTTTTCCTAACATAGATTTTACACATTTCTTGTAAAGTTTGTCTGTGTTTTATTTTCTTTGTTGTAATTTAAAGGATTTTTAAAATCCATCATTATATCTTTCAACTGGTTATTATGTGTGTATAGTATTTGAAGGCTATTAATCTCTGTATATAATTTTTTATCCTGCTACCTTACTGAATTTTGACTGTTTAAGCATACACGTATATTCTTAACAAGACTGTAACTTCAGAAAAGCTTTTGAAAATAACCATATCTTTATCTCTTTCAATATAATCAGCTCAAACCTAAGTCTCCCCAGTGAACGGAAATCATTTTCAGATACTATTTGGTGCTTAAAGAAGCACATAACTTCTTTCAAGTCATTGGAGAATAATCATCAAGTATAGAGTTGTCATTTTACAAATATATATTTTCCATATGGTCTTCAAAATCAACTAGAAAAATTCAAAACAAATACGTATTGAGATATTGTCATGCACAAACACTGCCAGGCATTTGAGAGTTAAAAAAAAGAAATAACAAAGACCTCCACTCAAGTAACTTGGAGTCTAAGGAGACAAGTTCTTTCTCTTTCTCTCTCTCTCTCTCATATGTGTGTGTATCCACACATATATGCACATATACATAAAAACACACATAACTCTCGCTGTCTCTCTCTATATATATACACATATATAAAGGAACCTGGCTAGCAGTTCAAGGCATTATATGGAAAGAACTAAATTGGGTTAGTTGCAAGACGAGAAAGGGTTCAGAGGAAGAAGGATGAGGAAGGGAAGAGGTCTTCTAGAAGAGGGAGGACCACTCTCAGACCTAGAAGCAGGGATGGTATTCTGAGAGACTGCATCCTCAAGATGATAGCAGTTATGGAATACATAAGACAGGGACCAAAGAAAAGATCGTTTCAGCATGGCTTCATCTGCTGAGGAATGTGTTCTTACTAGATGACTTTATCTGGTGTGTGTCAGAGACCAAATTTGAAAACTAGACTAATGGTCAGATGGTGGGAGATCTTGGGTGCCAGGTTAGAGAGCTTAGACTGTATTCCCCTTCATCCTCCTTTCCTCGCCCTCATTAAGCTTTTAACAGCCATACTTTCTTATTGTAATAGAGAACCTGGTTTATGTACCATATAGCTTCTTTAATACAAATTATCTCTTCCTAGGTGGCAAATGGGAATAAAGTGGGAATAATGTGGAAATTAAGTTGTTTTGCATGTGGTTTTCCTATTTTTTGAGAATTAATGGTTTGAAGTAATTAGGGGCAAGCATGATTTGAAGAGAAATCTTAGCACTTTATGAAGACTTCAAGAGAAAAACTGAAAAATCTACAGAAATACCTTCTTTTAGTGCAGATAGTGGCTCACTTAGTGACTTTAAGAACCACTCTTTTTTCTTCCAATGTGATAAGCCATCTAGTGTAGCTACCAGTATAGATGAAAAGGCTGCAAAGACATTTCCCCATTTCCCTGTATTAAAATGATGAGTTAATAAAGAGGGCTATGCGGGTTCGAGACCCACCTGGGCAGCGAGACCTCATCTCTACAATAAATCAAAAAATCAGCCAGGCGTGGTAGCGCATGCCTGTAATTCGGGCTACTCGGAAGGCTGAGGCGGAAGGATCGCCAGAGCCCAGCAGGTTAAGGCTGCAGTGGCCGGAAGTGGCCACTGCACTCCAGTCTGGGCGACAGAGTGAGACTCCAACTCAAAAAAAAAGGTGAGTGGATTGCCTGAGCCCGCGGGTTCAAGACCCACCTGGGCAGGCGAGACCTCATCTCTACAATAAATCAAAAAATTAGCCAGGTGTGGTAGCGTGCGCCTGTAGTTCCAGCTACTTGGAAGGCTGAGGCAGAAGGATCACCGGAGCCCAGCAGGTCGAGGCTGCAGTGGCCGGGAGCGGCCATTTCACTCCAGTCTGGCGACAGAGTGAGATTCCAACTCAAAAAAATAAAATAAAAAAAGAGGGCTATCCTCTGGATTAGTTATACTTTTAATTTTTAATAAAATATGGTCTCTTTAGAATCAATTTCCTCTGGGTCCTATATCACGATAGAGGAAGAATGGGCTCCAAGGGTTAAGGCTGCAAAGAACTAACTGTGTTGCTCAGTATAAACGTTAGTTGAGATTAACTATGCTAGTATTCTTATTAGAATTGTTATTATTTTCGTTTCAGTTCTGGTTAAAGAGTTTTGGGTAGTCTGACCCAACCTTATTTTTCTCATAAGCTGTGTTATTGCTAGCATCATTTGTAGTATTTTTGTGAATAATTTTGCAGAATGCACAGATTTTCAACAAAGATATTTCAGGTATTAAATGAGAATACTTACCAAATATTTACATAACATGCAGTTGTCTTGTACCTGATTTCTCTTAAAATTGTACCCTCACTTATGAAAGAATACTGTTTTAGAAGTGTTTTATCGAATTCAATTTTATTGTTTGTTGACTGATGTGTTTAAAAATGCAAATCAACGTAGGGTAGTAATCTGGTCAAGTTAGCATTTATTTTAGTTTCTGTTCAAATATATTGGTCAGATCAAGGCCCAGGTTCCAAGATAGGTCAAATGAAGTTTGTGAGATTTCCTGAGCTTACCAAATAAGATCTTCTAGGTTACTGTTGGAAATAGTAATTTGAAATAGACGTGTTTTGGACAAGGACTATTGTTCTTAATTTAGTGCCCCCCCCAAAAGAGGGGTATGAGAAAATAATTTTAATTTTAGTATTATGTTAAATACATTCTATGTTTATTCTCAAAATAGCCAATGAAATTATCTTCCTATGTAAAAAGTGGTTTCAGTGATTACCTGGACATTTGGGAAACTTAGCAATTAATGGCAAGGTTTACGTATTTATTCTCTTAGTCGTTCAGAAATGCCTGTTTATATGAATCAAGAGGGATTTCCAGCAGCTTGAGCCTCCTTTCTCTTTTTCTTTTTAAGCTGGTAGAGTCAATGGTTAAAGGACAAAAATTCTAAATTGATTGAGTTACAAATGAATACCGTGTTAATTAAGCCAGGCCATTGTCTTTAAAGTGGAGTCAGTACATTGGAAGTCGGATTTCTCTTGCTGTTTAGTCAAACTGCCTGAGGCTGCAACTGCTTCCTTATTAGGTTACTGGCTATGGGGAGATGTCATTGTTTGCTGCTGTAGCTAGGCTTTCTGTTAAAAATCACAGCATGAGGCTTAAACTGCTGCAACCATTATCCAGTGCTAACATGTCACTAAAGGTCTGCTAATAGAACAAGAGGAAAAATATCAATCTTTAATTTTAGAACAGCTGTGTAACCTGTAGCACCTGTTCATTTTCCCTCATCAAGCCATTTAAAACAAGACTAGAGTGATCCTTTGATGGGCAGGCTATAAGAACCTAATATTATTTTTTGCTTTCTCTTTTCACAGAGGAAAGTTTAGAATTTAAATAAGACCAAACAAAAAATAAGCTATAAGTAAATTTCTTGTAAAATTTTTATTTAAGAGATAGGATAGTCTGATGTAACTCAATGATGACTAGTTATTATCAATAATTTTTAAAAGAATAGTTTTGTTTAATTTTCTGAATTTCACATTGTAGATAAAGGCGAATCATTGAGGACATACTACAGTGGTCACAAGAGCAAATTTTCTATAGAGAGCAGAAACTCTTTCAAGCTTTAGATGACAACCAACTTACATTTACCTATTCAAATATAGTAAACAGAATTAGAACTTAGCAGCTGCTGGCTTTCCCTTATGTAGTGCTCAAGGCTCCGTCACAGTAAGGGGCTAAATTAAAGAAAGCATTGTGGCCTGCTCTTAGGAGAGGTGAAAGGAAAGGGTTGCTTCTGCAGACTTTCATTAGCAATGTGAACTCCAAAACATTCCCAGTGAAGCTAGACCAATTACTTCATACTTAGCAAATAAACATGTAATAATAAATAGCAGCATACAATTTAGTAAACCTTCAACAGTCTCCAAGTATATCTATTTCTTATTTAAATTAAAAAGTAAATTACTACTCAGCCTGTCACTTTACAATTTGAGAACATCAAAATGTGTCATAATACGTGTACCCTGCCCTCCCTCATGGAACTTGTGATCTATTATTGAGCATTTATCCAAAATCTTTGTGCAGGGCTAGTATACATACAGACTTTTGGCTTTGCTTTTGCTTTTTTTTTTTTTTGCTGGTGAGAAAACTGAGATATAGAGAGGTTGTGACTTCTTTAAGGTCACAAGATAAGTGGCAGAACATGGATTAGAAGAACCCAATATTCTGACTCTAGTCTAGAGCTTTAAAAAAAAAAAACTATATCAAGAGGAAAACTAGAGGGAATAAGGGAACAATGAAGGCCCCGTTTTAATGAACATCTTGTAGAATAACACAAGAATGGAGTAACGACAGGGGAACATTTGATTCAAAAATGAATTCTAATGATGGAAATCCAGAAACCAGGTATAATTTAAGTATCTTCAAACGAAAATACTAGTAAAATAACAAATTCATATTTTATTATAGAGATTTATCTTCTGTCTACAACATTCATCGGTATCTGATCACATTCTTTTGGATCTGGCTATCTTAGATTGCTAGGCTACACACACACCCAACACCCATGACCAATTTCACATCTCAGATCTGACATTTCACCCTAAGATCTCCTTCTTAGCTCAAAGCTGATGTTGGCCTTGTCCTGGACATTCCAACTCTTAGCATTTTCTTCAGCGGTCACTTGTGTGATGCCTCTCTTCTGAGGTCTACATCAGAGCAGGCTCAGCCTCATTCTGCCACGACCATTTCCATCATCACAAGTACTTGATCTGTTTCACGTTTTATGGAATCGATAAATCTCATCCCTAAAGAGTCCAGCAGGCCTTTGATTCCTGACCTGACATTTGCTAATGCTATTCCTGATGACCTGCCACTACGGATCTGCAGCCCTGCACTCTGTGTTTGACAACACTCATAATATGAATCAATATTCAGCATTCAGTAAGTGAGCTGGGGAGTCATTTCACTGCTGCAAAAGGCTGCATTGCCCCTGGGCAGCTGTCAGAAATGGGTAGTTATTAATAGCCCTCTCTTTTCACTTAGCATAGTCAGTAGGGGTCAGGCATGAAATGATTTAATCAGTTTATGATATCTGTGACAGAGAGCACTTAAAATGTAATCACAAAATTTAGGTAGAAGTGTCCCTGGGCTGTTGTAATGTTTTTCTCACTTAATTTTCCCTAATGCTGATACAGTGTAGTACACACTGAGAGACTGACCATACAACAAAATGACATGATTTGGTATTGGTTTCATTTCTCCCTCTGTAAAGTTGCCTTTTTAGTGGGATTTTTCACTTTAAAATATGGACTGTAAATCCTAAGGGTAAGTGAAGCTTAGTTCCTTGGGTTGGCTGACCTAGCTCTGTAAAATGTGTCTGGTGGTGAGGGATCTTGAGGGTGGAGAAGAGAATCTGATTGGGTAGAAGAAACTCAAGCTCATACTCCCCCCGCCCCATATTCCCAAAGAAAATGTGGATGCACTTGAATTCAGAGGATATTATCCAGGCAAAAAAACTTCTACTAGAACAGCATTGATAGGCTTACTGGGTCCTTGGGCAGTCACTTGGAAATTAGCTTGGTAGAAGTAAGAGTAAAAACTGTTCTAGGCTGGTGGTTAGAAGGATAGTGTCTCAAGCTGGGAATTTGGGGTTCAAGTAAGAAGAGTGGGTTATCCCAGCACTTTGGAAAGCCAAGGTGAGTGGATTGCCTGAACCCGCGGGTATGAGACCCGACTGGGCAACTTGGCGAGACCTCATCTCTACAATAAATAAAAAATTAGCCAGGCATGGTAGCACCTCCCTGTAATTCTGGCTACTTGGAAGCTGAGACGGAAGGATCACTGGAGCCCAGCAGGTTGACGCACTCCAGCCTGGGCAACAGAGTGAGACTCCAACTCAAAAAAAAAAAAAAAAGAAGTAGAAGATGCCAGGCATGGTTGCACACACCTGTTGTCCCAGCTACTTGGGAGGCTGAGGCAGGAGGATCACTGGAGACTGGTAGTCCATGGCTGTAGTACACTATGTATTGTACTGTGTAGTGCACTATGAATAACCATTACACTCTAGCCTGAACAAAATATTGAAACTCTATCTCTTAACAAAAAGAAAGAAAGAAAGAAAGAAATGCTTGATGGGAGATAAACCTGAAACTTAAAAAGACAGTGAATGAAATCATTACAGGTGTATTTATGTAATGAAATCATTACATAAAACAGTGTTGTTTGGGGATCGGAATCAGAAATACCTAGGTTCAAATTCCATCTCTATATCATAATTTTCTCATTTGAACTAATACCCATTTCGTAGGGTTATTATGAGAATTAAGTAAGAGCTGATAATGTGTCTGGCACATAGGAGATGCTCAGATGATATTACTTCTCTTTCCCTTTTTCCTTATCGCTAAAAGCCTAAATTTGGTTAATTATAGTGCAAGAGGCCAGGCTCGGTGGCTCAGCCTGTAATCCCGCGCTTTGGGAGGCTGAGGTGAGTGGATTGCCTGAGCCCGTGGGTTTGAGACCCATCTGGGCAACTTGGCGAGACCTCATCTCTACAATAAATCAAAAATCAGCCGGGCATGGTAGCGTGTGCCCGTAGTTCCAGCTACTTGGAAGGCTGAGGCGGAAGGATTGCTGGAGCCCAGCAGGTCGAGGCTACGGTGGCCGGGAGCGGCCACTGCACTCCAGTCTGGGCAACTGAGTGAGACTCCAACTCAAAAAAAATAAAAAAAATTATAGTGCAAGAGGGAGGACAAGTTTTGCACTGAAGCTCAGCTCAAAAGGGATCATCACTACAGCTGTCCCTTCCATTGGCAGCTTGGCTATTAGAGGCATACTGGTCTCTCTGACTATCCTGATGGAGGAGTGGGGGGAAGTCTTAGCTCAGTTCATTTTCCTGCAATTTTAGGGAAATAGAAGAAAGACAAAAGCATAAAATGTGCTGAGTTTAGGTTTGTGATTCTAACATTAAATAATGTTTGCCTTCAAATGGACTTAGTTCTTTTATTCAACAAATACTTACTTAGCAACCTACTATGTGCTTTCTATGTGTTGGCAAAGTTTATGGTGACAACCAGCTCCAGGTCCCCTCCTGCCTCATTCCTGACCCTGTTGGGCATTACAGAATGATTATTAGAGCAAGACCTGCCCCTTTTGCATCCCTCTGTGATTCTGGAGCCTTAAAAGCTCTTCCAGCCAGGCATGGTGGCTCACGCCTGTAATCCCAGCACTGTGGAAGGCTGAGATGAGAGGATTGCCTGAGCCCTGGGGTTCGAGACAAGCCTGGGCAATTTGGCGAGACCCCATCTCTACAATAAATCAAAAAATTAGCCGGACGTGGTGGCGCATGCCTGTAGTTCCAGCTACTTGGAAGGCTGAGGCAGGAGGATCTCCTGAGCCCAGCAGGTCTAGGCTGCGGTGTCTGTGAGCGTGACACTGCATTCCAGCCCAGATGTCAAAGTGAGTCAAGAAAGAGAGAGAGAGAAACAAAAAGCTCTACCATTGCCCAGTCTTTCTAAGTGCTGTGGCTTACACTAGTTCTTTGTCTATTTTTCTAAGGTAGAAAGTCATGGTCTCACATGAAACCGCAAGTTCTGATAACAGTTGTCTCCTATGGTAGGCAGAAATTTAAGATGCCTCCCGGGATTCCTAACCCTGCTATACACACTTCTTCCAGGTGTTCAGCCTAACACTATCTAAGCACTGCTGTGGAAGGATTTGGTAGATACAGCTAAGGTTCCAAATCAGTTGACTTTATGGTAGGGAGATTATCTGGGTGGACCTGAACTGAGCTTTTTCAATCTTGGTCTAGAGGTCAGAGACAGAAAATCAGAGATTGGAAGTAGGAGAAGGATTTGCCAGTTTGAGGCAACCATGTGGCAAGGAACACGGGTGACCTCTATGAGCTGAGAGTGACTCTCGGATGCCAGCCAGCAAGGAAATAGGGATCTCCATCCTACAACTGCAAGGAGCTGAATACTGCCAACAAGAATAAGTTTGGATGTGGATTTCTTTCAGAGTCTCCAGATGAGAAGTCAGTCTGGTTGCCACCTTCATTTCAGCCTTGTGATGCCCTGAGCAGAGAACTCAGTTGTGCAGAACCCAACCTCTGACCTATAAAATTGAAATAAATAGAAGTGGTTTAAGCTGCTAAACCTGTGGTAGTTTGTTATGCCTCAAGAGAAAATGAATGCATCTCCTTTCTTTGCGTCTTGTCTTGTACCACATTAGTTTCCTCCTAGATCAGAAGAAAACATGATCTCCTTTTTCTGTTTTCAAATCTTTTGTCCTCTTCTGGATCATCTTCTAAACCCTTCCCTCTGTTGGAGGTAATGGTTTCTGTTCATTTATCAAAAGAGATGATTGCAATCTTTGGCAGCTAGTGAATGCCTATGGCTTTCTCACTGGTTTACCAGCTCTGTCCACGTCTTTGGGCTCTCTCTGGGGACTAATCACTCCAGCACTCCCCTCCCCAACCCCCAGGGGAATTCTCTGTCAAAGTACTATGATTACAATTTTATAATCCTAGAAACACTGAAAGTGTACATTGAGTGGCAAACATAATTCACCCCAAGGGAAAAGAAGAAACCTTCTCTCACAGAAGGAAGACTCCATTTTCTCCTATTGAGTCACCTGCTGAAACATCTTGAACTACTCATACATTTAAAAAATACTTCTTGACAGAAGATTGATGTACTTTTGCCTATTGGCTCATATTAAGGACCCCCAAAGTCCCACCTTTCAGTAAGCCTATGTCTGATGGATGTCTAGAAACTCACTTCCTCCTGGACTTTCAACTTAGAAGAACAGAAGGGGTTTTCTTGAGCTCTTACTGTACATTTATTTTTGTCCCAGACTCAGCTCTATCATGTTCAAAGTCATGTTATGTGAGGATCATCCTTACTTCATTCTTCCTTCACTCAGCGTTATGTTCTGATGAGCTTTAGAGGCTAGAATTTTTAAATTAGGAGAGATTCATTCTGATCTACTGAATTGAAAGTAACATTAGAAGGTAGGCAGGGAATGGCGATGAGAGCTATGGAGAAAACAAATGTGTGTGTGGAGTCATAGTCACAGAAGAACCTTCCTAAAGAGCCAATGCCAACGTGAAGGGCACCAGCATGTATGTATATTTCGAACTGACAGCCATGTAAGAGTATATTCACATATAAATTGCATATATGGAAAATTTAATTTGCAAAGATAGTAAAGGAATTCAATCAATTATGGAATGTCTACTATAAGGATAACACTAAGTTGTGCTCTTGGGGAGACATGAACCCAGGAAGCTTATACAATACTTATATCTTTTTTTTTAGTTTCAGAGACAGGGTCTCACTCTGTCACTGAGGCTTGAGTGCAGTGGCACGATCATAGCTCACTGCAGCCTCAAATTCCTGGACTCAAGAGTCCCTCCTGCCTCAGCCTCCTGAGTAGCTGGGACTACAGGTATGTGTCACCATGCCTGGCTAATTTTTAAAAAAATTTTTGTAGCGATGAGGTCTTGCTATGCTTCCCAGGCTGGTGTCAAACTTCTGTCCTCAAGCATTCCTCCTGCCTTGGCCTTCCCATGTGTTGGGATTACTGACATGAGCCACTCCTTATGTCTTTTTTCTATCTTCATGTCACAGACATGGGAGAAGACAGTTACTGGGCATCTATCCACTATCTTAGGCATACTGTAAGAGCTTGCTATGCCTGGGTGAGTCGAATTCTGTCATTTCCTCTTTTCCAGTTATCTTGTAATTTGGGTTTAAACCAGTGATACATTATATCATACAGTGGTTGAGGAGGCATTCAATTAATACTTGGTTAAAGTGAGGACTGTTGCAAATTAGCAAAGGAACTGTGGGCATTCTGGATATTATGTGCATCTTCATAGAGACTGCCGAGAATAGATCTTGAGACCAAAGTTTTAAATGATCCATTCGTGAATGTCCATCTACTAATCTCCTATACACAGTGTATGACAACTTGCAGCCAGCTGTTTTTAGAGCCGTTCTATCAGTGATTTGTTTAAAGTCCCATCTATTCTACCCACACAATTCCAGGTGCTGTTTTAGGGTTTGGGGTGGAGAACATAGTAGTAATCTAATCACAGGATTATGTCGTCCTGTTTAATGTGGGCAGAAACTGATGTCTGCAAGATCTTTATTCTCTCAGGTTGCCGAGACAAATAACCGGATACAGGGTTCACACAGTGTCATGCAGTGGGTAGGCATGTCTTATATGTCACATTATTTGAATCTATACATTTACTCCAGAAACCTGAGCATGAAGACTTGAAATTCTCATTGTCCAGGTGACTCTCAGCAGATGGCTTATGCATAATATTGGAAGGACTGGAAGTTCTAAAGGAAATTATACATGTTGCCCTTTGTCTTCCACTGGCTGTTACCAATGGGCCTTGAAACTCTCTGGAGTTTTATGCATAAGAAAGAAAGATGTCAAATTTGCCTTCTTGAGTAGTTTTATCGGGTCACTTGTAATCTGTAGTTAACATTCCGTTGCAAGGGAGAGTTCCCCCCACCAAAAAAAACTGCTAATGAATAGTCAGTCTATTAGCATTGCAGCCATTCTTTCTTCAAAACATCCTGACTGGGCTCTAAATCAAAGAATGCTTTTTTAAATGGCAGCAAAGGAAAAGGCTTTTTGAAAACTCATGTCACTATAGATGAATTTACATTGAAGAATAGAGATCATTATCAGCCCAGTAAACTTTGGGACAGCACTGTACTCAGTGCTTTTGTATGTGTGATTTCATTTCATCTTCATAACATTTCTGGGAATTACATGATATTACCATTTTACACAAGAGAAAACCAAGGCCTATAAATGACCCACCTTTGTATATCTGTGAAGAACTTTCCTTAATGGTCTGTTGGCATTTTATCAGAACCAGTTTAGCTTACTGAGGGTAAAGTATAACATGGGTTTCTAACATACAGTTGAATATATTTTCAAGTGATATCTAATATTATTTGTCCACAGTCATTACTACTTCTGAATATTTTAAATGAGAAAACCAACAGCTTTGGCTTTCTCATGAACAAGACATACAAACTGAACCAAGTCACCTATCTAGGGCTTGACATTCTTCCCTAGAAATGGAAGATTTAACTTGTTAATCCTTACAGTCCATAACAACTCCCAAAATTCTGGAATTTTATACAAACATGTTTTTTTCCCTACAAAATACTGTGGCAGTACTCAGAATTTGGTGTGAAACCTGGGACAACTACTCATCTTCATACATATACCATCTTATTTAATTCTCAGACTATCCTGCCAATAATGTTTCCATTTTACAGATGAGGAAACTGAGACACAGAGAAGTTAAGCAGTTTGTCCAAAGTGGCATGGTGTATGATGGTAGAGCAGAGATAAGAAATCCAGTCTCTTTGACCACAGAGCCAGCCTCCTACCATTGGGCTACTTACCTTTCATTATTTAGCCTTAGGGACAGGATAAGTTTATGTCATTTAGGTAGGACATTTTCCCCTGATAGTCATCAGACAAATCAGCAATGATAGTAGAAGAAAGCTATATATGGCCAGGTTGGGGGCCGAGGCGAGAGGATTACCTGACCCAGGGGTTCGAGACCAGCCTGGGCAACTTGGCAAGACCTTGTCTCTACAATAAATAAATAAATAGCCATGTGTGGTGGTACATGCCTGTAGTTCCAGCTACTTGGAAGGCTGAGGTGGAAAGTTTGCCTAAACCCAGCAAATGGAGGCTACAGTGGCTGTGAGCATGCCACTGCACTCCATCCTGGGCGACAGAGTGAGACTTCAACTCTAAAATAAAAATTTTTTTTAAAAGAAAAAGGTTATATATATTTTACAGGAAGGAAACAGGGGAATTGGAAAGAAAGTCAGAGGGTGCTATTAATGGTTGGGCTAGGACAACAGACATAATCCAGGACTGTCCCAGGCACACCAGGTCATATACTCACTCTGAGCTTTTGAAAATGGATTTGTGATTCTTATTCTTGTTAACAGGACAAAAGTTTTTAGACATTTAGCCTAAAAATTAAAGTTCTTTTTAGTACCTATTAGAATTTAGTAAATCTTCATAGTGCACATTTATCAGACAAATTCAGCTTGACATGAAGTATACATAGGGTAAAATGATGCTTAGCCAAAGAGTTCAAAGTCAGAAAGCTTTCTTGTCACAGAAATGAAGTACCAGATTTGTGCTGTGATTTAAAGTTTCATGACACACCGAAGTCTTTTGTTGAAAAATCTGTAACATATATAGCAAGTAGTAGACACTATTCATATTGCTGTAATTGACCAGTACAATACTATACTACTGGCACTCTTCACTGTTGACCCAGAAGGTCACATGTGTAGACAGACCATGAACCTTCTTCATTTTACTCTGTTTTTTCATACAAGTGCTGTGATTTTGGGGTAACTACCTATAAGTACTCCTAAGAAAAGATATGTTGACTTCTAATCTCTGTTATATATAGTTTTGTCCATTAAAAGGACATGGCATCTTTTCATTCACAGTGAGACACGATTTTTTTTTAAGTTAAAAATGTGTTCTGAGAATAGTGTTTCCTCTGTGAGTTATCAAAGTTGGATTGTGAGATATTAAACAGTTGCATCCCTTTTCTCTCTGTTCTAATAAGTGATGCAATTATTTTCATGGCTCTGATGGAATTCCTAACTGTAATTTATGCTAAAATAAAAGTAATAATTTACCAAATGATGATATTTTAGTGAATTTAACATTAAAAAAAATCCATCTTATAAAGTCGCTTTGATTTAATATTGGTTACTTTTATTGTTTGGTCGGGTATCTGGTTCTACAAAACACATAATTTTAAAAAGAGGTTCTAGGCATTAATATTAAGTGACTTGTAAATAAAGAAGTATGGAGAATCTTAGGAAATGGCTTCCTGTTTATCTCTTTCAAGAATACAATTTTAGAAATGTTTGCTTATCCATTGTGACCTTTTGCTACCTCATTAATTCATTCAATAAACATTCAGTGTCTGTATGCTCAGTTGTGGTTACTGGGATAAGCATTAGACATTCAAAGATGAATAAGATATAGTTTATGCCTTCCAGAAGCTGACTGTTTCATGAGGACGATGAACAAGGGAGGAGGAAAATCCAATAGTTACTTAAACATTATGACAGAGGCATGCACTCGATGGTGTGTGACCACAAAAGTCTTCCTAGTGGCAGCTGGGCCCAGATCACCTAGGTTCACACCCTGGCTTTGTCACTTATTGGCTATGTAGCCTCGGACAAGCTATTTGAGCTTTTTGTGAAAGCTTTGTTTTCATGAAATCCTTAGAACAGTATTTGGTACATAATGAAAACTGCAATTGGGTCTGTGAAATAAGATATTTAAAACAGAAGGAATGAATAGGAATTAACCAGATGAAGGGAGTTTAGTTGGGGTGGGTGTGGGGCAGATAGGGTGGTTCCAGCAAAGGAAACTGTTTGTATAACACCTTGGCAAGAGTGGTCTTGGAACTGCAGAAAAGGGTAGAAAGGGGCAGCAGCAAGAGAAGAAGCTGGAGAGGTAAAAAAGAACCATGATACACAGTCTTGTCTGAAAGTATAGTGATAATTTACATTTCAGATTTATATTTTTACAATATTTACATGGAAAACAGATTGGAAGGGAATAATCTGGAGGCAGGGAGACCAGTCAGAGACTTGATTCGTTTAGATTGAAAATGTTTGAGACCTTAAACTAAGGATATTGGTGGTGGAAGTGGAGAAGAATGAAATTGGTAGGACAGCTGTTAGGAAAGTGGAGTTTGTTAGGAGTTGGTGCCTGAAAGTGTGGGATAAAGGACAAGCAGGAATCAGGTGTGACTCCCAGGTTTCTTCCTTGTTTGACAGATATTGCTTATACAAGGACTAAAGGAAGAACAGATTAGGGTGAGTACTGGTTTCATTGTAGATATTTTGGTTTCATTGTAGATATTTTTGAGTGTATTTTGAGCGTATTGGGAACAGTTAGAAGAGCTTCCCCCAATATGCTTTTGACTGTTGAGAAGGTTTGAAGGTCAGGAAAGAGGTGTCAGCTGTAGAAATTGATTTGGGATCGTCTTCAAATGAATGTGAGTTGAAGCTATGGGAGTGGGTAAGATTACCTTAAGAAGAAAAATAAAATAGAATATAGGCTAGATTCCTGGTGATCACTAATTTTAAGGGTGCATAGTAGCAAAAAAAAAAATTATATATATATATATATATGAAATAGACTGAAAAGTAATGCCCAGAGAGGAGGAAAACCAGAAGGTGTTGTCATAGAAACGAAGGGAGGCGAAACTTTCAAGAGCAAGAGAGTGGTCAACCATGTCAAATCCTGCAGAGCTGTTGGGTAGGATGAGGACAGAAAAGTGTCCATTGAATTTAGCAACAAAGAGGTCATTATTGATTTTGGCCAGAGAGGCTTCCAGCAGGGAATAAGGAGTGGTAGTGAGATTGCAGGAGTGAGTGGATGGGAGGAGCAGAAGGATAGCTTGTCTGTAAAGGAAAATCAAGACATGGGACAGCAACAGAGGAGTGTGGGATTGTACCTGTCTGTGTTGTAGGTGGCATCTTCTTTGCAAAAGGAAAGACTATTGAAAAATGCATACAAGTTAGGAGGATGTAAGTTTATTTTAGAGAGAAAACGTGCACAAAATCTGCCCCCCCCGCCGCCCCATGAATGCAACAGTGTGCAGAGATTTTTTTTTTACTCTCACTTATGTGGTTTGCTTCAACTCTTTTCACAGAGGAAATACCTTGTTTATTAATTTGTCTAGACATAGAATTTGTTCATAATTATTGATAATGTGGTTAGCAGCTATTGTCCAATAAATGTCCAGTAGAAACAACAATGTTAATAACTGTGTCCTCTTTCTGGCACCACTTTCATCTTATTTATAGCTCTGTGGGAGGATGGCATTGAAAGGTAAGCATTTGGAACATTTTCTGGTTGTGTTTCTGGCTGTTTTTTTTTTTTTTTTGGTTTATTTTGAAATGTTAGTGCATATTCTTATTTGAGGAAATGAGACTAGCACATGAAACAAATAGGAAGCAATAATGAACAGTGCTTAATAAGCCATTTAATTCTGTGCTACTCTGAGGGTAGTGCTTTTCTTTATCTGTCTGTCTGTCTGTTTGTTTGTTGGTTTGTTTGTTTGTTTGTTTGTTTGTTTGGAGAGCAATCCTGTTTTGAAGAAGAGGAATATTAGTGGGATGATCTGGTGAGGCTGCTCCTTATCTTGATTGGCTGGAATGCCTTGAACAAGCCAATTAACTTATTTCTTCTCTCCCTCTCTTTCCTCCCTTCTCTCCCTCTGTTCTTCCCTGTTTTCCCCTCTCTCACCTCCCTTTTTTCTTCCTTCTCCTGTGTGTAGAATAGAAATAATAATAGTAGTAATAATCTGTTTTGAAGAAGAGGAATATTAGTGGAATGATCTGGTGAGGCTGCTCCTTATCTTGATTGGCTGGAATGCCTTGAACAAACCAATTAACTTATTTCTTCTCTCCCTCTCTTTCCTCCCTTCTCTCCCTCTATTCTTCCCTGTTTTCCCCTCTCTCACCTCCCTTTTTTCTTCCTTCTCCTGTGTGTAGAATAGAAATAATAATAGTAGTAATAATCTCTTTAGAAAGGCTTGAGAAAAAAAGTTTCCAAATAAGCAAAAGAATGGTTAGTACCATATTTCTGAGTCACTGTTCATTTTCTTGGTACCAGCATGTGATCACTTTATGTGGAGAGATTATTTTTTTAAAAGCACTTTTAATTGTTTTATAGATTTTTCTTATTCCATGTTGCTATTTTTAAAATATAAGGGATAGACAAAAGAGAAAGCTTAAGACTTAGACTAGCCATTGTTCTCTCTTTTGTATCAATTTTGGTTATCCCCCTTGCTCACCCCACAAGTCAGTCAATTTGAAATATCTGTTAGCAGGATCCTGATTGTCACTAAAGGACAACTTTTATGTATTGAGTTTCTCCTTGGGATAATCGATAGTAGTACTATTGTTGTTTTTTAAAGAGCTCTGTTGCACTGTCACAACTTCTTGCTGCTTGCTAACTTTAGACCTTGGAGTGGACCAACTTAATATATGGGAGTATGTAGGGAATGCTTTTTATCTTCTCTTATAGCCTCAAAGGATGTTTCCTAAGGCAGAGGTTCATCTTCAATAGACAAGGTTCAGGAGACTCATTAATTAATTCTCATATGTACAACAGATGATTCTTCAAAGACCTAGAACCACTAAAGCCATCCAAGTTGAACACTATTGGATTAGAGGTGCAACCTAGGTTGGCATTGTTTTAATTAGGACATACTATCCACAGAATTATGGGATGATGGTGTTGGAAGAGCTATCCAGTCATCTAGTTCAGTTTCCTCCAATGGAGGGACTCATCTGATAGCATCTCTGACTGACTTGTGAGCGTCCTCACTAATAGGAAGTGCATTCCTTTTGAGATAGTACACAGTAGAGCTGTTGTAGGTGTGAGGAAATGTTCCCCATAATGAGCCTATAATATACATACAACATACTTATAATTTACACTGTTAAAATATACACCCTTTGTTCTGCTCTACCCTATTTTCATGAGAGTCCTTCAGGTATTTAATGACAACTCTCATGGCTTTTCCAAATATCTGTTTCTTCAGAATAAGAATTTCTATTTTGTCCAACTATTTGTTTTTTTTGTTTTTGTTTTTGTTTTTTTTTGAGTTGGAGTCTCACTCTGTCGCCCATGATCTTCAGACTTTTCACCCTTTTCTTTATCATATCTGTTATCTCTTTGAACCAATGTGTCTTACACAGAGTCCCATTGAGCAAACTATTATGTCTTCAGGTCTGAACCCTCTATGCATTTACTGAAGCCCAGTTAAGGAGGAAGTGAAAGAGTCTAGCCCAGTGCCTGGAACTATGTAGAATTACATAATTAGTTCAGATAAAGCACTTTATGACTGTTACAGATCACCTTTTTAAGTTTGAACTGCTAGCAAGCTAGGTCTTCTCCAATTTGTACATGGGACTTATTTTTTTTATTTTAAGATAAATAAGGTTCTCTAATTTTATCCCTGCTAAATTTCATTTGAATTAGAATAATATTGGTTTTAAAACTCATTTTTATGCCTATCAAAATAAATTCAAATTCTTATTCATCATCCAGATTATTAACTAGTCATCCTGCTTTAGTTATTGAAAAATTTATTGTTTGCCTTTGAAGATTCTTTTATTTATTTTTAATTAATTAATTATTTTTTTTTTTTGAGTCAGAGTCTCACTCTGTTGCCCAGGCTGGAGTGCAGTAGCACGCTCGACCTGCTGGGCTCAGGCGATCCTTCCGCTTCAGTCTTCCAAGTGGCTGGAACTACAGGCATGTGCCACCACACCCAGCTAATTTTTTTGGGGGGGGGGCGATTTATTGTAGAGACAAGGTCTTGCCATGTTGCCCAAGCTGGTATTGAACCATGGGCTCAGGCAATTTCTTGCCTCAGCCTCCCAAAGTGCTGGGATTATTTATAGGCGTGAGTCATTGTGCCTTACTGAAGATTCTTTTCAAGTTGTCAATAAAACATTTGAATAAGTTAGCGCTAAACACACCATACTGGAAGTTTTTACTAAGACAACTTGACATCCATCAACTAAGTTGGCTGGTTATTCTTGATCTTGATCTTAAGGATCTTCCTGAGGCTTAGTTAAATGCCTTCTTGAAATTAGGAGATACTTGGTAGCATTTCTCTAATAGCCCAACTGATTTGTCTAAAAAAGGAAAGAAAAAAGATATGAGATGAATTTGGCATACTGTCATTTATTACTATTTATAGTTTAGAGTGGTATAGTTAAACTCTTTGTACTGTAGTTATACCTAATCTAATTTTACCTTTTTAAAAAAATCTGAACAAAACCTATACTCATCTCTAATCTCCTGGCACCTCCCTTATTCTTTGGGATGTCTCAAAGTTACTCATATTGATTTTTTGCACACTTGCCCTCAAGTTCTTTCAGTACCCTAGAGTGTAATTTGTCTAAGCTTGCAAACTTGGAATTCGCTTGAAGTGACTTCATGCTGTTTTCCTACTATCTTACATCTTAGATGGGGCTTTGAGTCCTTCTTTTTGTTTCTTGTTCTACCCTTTTCAGAGAGAACATTAAATCAGAGCAAAAAAGGAATTGATAAGTACTGTCTTTTTCCGGTCACCCTTTATTATTATGTCATATAACCTGAACACTGGTACTGTAACATTCTTGTTTATCTTCTTATTCTAATCACTCTTCTTGTTATCTTTATCATTTTTTCTTTCCTCTTGCAAGCTGCAGCATTTTAGAATTTAGGCTTCCTGACACTATGTTTTATAGGTTCCTACCAACTTTGCATCATAAGTCTAGTGAAGTGAAGCTCCTCATCATACTACTCTTACTAAAATGTCAATTTTGTGTCTATATTTACTTATAGATTATCTTAAATACCCATCAAGTTGGTGGTTTATGGTATATATACTCCTACAAGGCTACCACTACTGTTTTTCTTTCTCAAACTCTGCTTTATTCTTTCCTCCTTTGTGTTTGAGGGTTACGTGAATGAATATGTTTTTAACATAAAATGTACTTATTACTCATCCCTATGAATTGATCTGTAAGTATGTGACTTTCTTTTTCTTGTTGTTTTCACCTGAGATGGCTTGTGACATCTCCCAATATAATTCTTCGAAGTCATACCTAAAGGCTTCTTTGTTCCTTTTTATTAATATATTCATTTTCTCTCAATCCATTCAGCCAGTTTTTTCTCAAACATGTGCTACCCTCTCTTCAGGAGGTGAATTATATCCCTCATTAGGAGTTTTTCATTCTGTTAGCTTAAGCTATAGATAGAAAGCAATGTGTGGGAGTCTAGAGCAAGAGACAACTAAGACACTGATGACGTGTCTTAAGATCTGTTCATGCGAGACTTCATCTCTACAATAAATCAAAAATTAGCCGGGTGTGGTGGCGCATGCCTGTAGTCCAGCTACTTGAAGGCTGAGATGGAAGGGTCACCTGGGCCCAGCAGGTTGAGGCTGCGGTGGCCGTGAGCGTGCCACTGCACTCCAGCCTGTGTGACAGAGTGAGATCCCTACTCAAAAAAAAAGAAAAAAATAAAGATCCGGTCACATTGAATCCACTCATGTGTGATGAAGAAAATAAAGTCAATCTGTTACTGCTAAATGGACAAGGAAGTGGAATTATCTGTGAGAGTCTTTGAGGGCATGGGTTGGTTAGGAAAAGTCTGGGAAATCACCAGGCAATGGTCAAATAGGGAAATGAGTGCTGGACAGGACTGGAGAGTGTAAGGAGAAAAAACTGAGCATCTGTTCAGAGTGGTGGCAGTGGTGATAGTGGTGGTAAAGTTCTGTGGTGGTGGACTTGCAATGAAAATTCAAGACCAAGTGAAGCTTGAAACTGGATAGGAGGTTTATTGGGGTATTCTGCCCAGGACTTGGTAACTTGCCACCCAGCTGCTGTCTTTGAGTAAAGATTCCTCTGCTGTGTTGAAGTAGTGAGAGTGGCCAACGCTACCATTGCACTCTGTATTTTACATCAGATTTTTGGATCCAGAGCAGTTTTTACAACAAACTAATTGTATTTTTCTTGGCACTATCTATCGTCTCTTTTTCCCTCCTTTCTTTTCTAATCCATTTGCTTAATGATACAATAATTATTAACACAACAGTAGCATAACCATTAACAATAATACTAAGTAACACTTGATAAGATTTCATTACATGCCAAATACAAGTATTAACCCATTTAATCCTCACAACAGCCCTTTGAGGTAAGTATTATTATTTCCATTGCACAAATGAGGAAGCTGAGGCTTGAAGAGGTTGAGTAACTTGCTCAGGGTCACACAGCTAGTAAGCCAGGATGTGTGTCTGTCTTCAAAGCTATGCTCCTATTATCACATTCCTATCTGCCTACGCTGCTTAAGAGGACCTGACTCCCTCAGTACTGAGGTGTTGGTATTGATGATGATAGGGTATAGATAAAATGTTAACTGAGTGTGCATTTCACAATATACAAAGGTCTTCCTTCCTTCCTTCCTCCTTTCTTTCTCACTTTCTTTTGCTCTCTGTTTCTCCTCCCTATCTTCCTCTCCCTCCCCCCTCTGTCCCTCCTTTGTTTCCTTCTCTCCCTCCCTCCCTTCCTTCCTTTCTTTCTTTCTAATTTTTTTTAGAGATGGAGATTTTGCCATGTTTCCAGGGCTGATCTCAAACTCCTGGCCTCAAGCAATCCCCACACCTCAGCCCAAAGTGACAGAATTACAGGTGTGAGCCCCTGTGCCCAGCCTTTAAAAAAAAAAACAAAAACAAAACCAGATATTATATAATTTGACCCATACAACAATCCTATGCTATAACTCGTATTATTACATCTTATGGAAGAGAAAAATAAGATGAAGGGATTAAATTAAAATTTACAAAGGTTTAGTTTTATTGAATTAAAACTATTTTTATGAAAACAATCTTATAACTCCACCACTTAGAGGTACCCACTCATAGATATACGTAAAAACGTATGTTTCTTTTTTTAAATTATACTATACAATCTATTATATAATCTGACTTTATAAACTTCAAAGTATACTGTTACTGTGAAAATTAGCATGTCATTAAATATTCTTCCACAATATTATTTTAATAGTTGTATTGTTTTTCATTATTTGGATATTAGCATTTGTGCTCCTGATACTGTCTCTTGGGGAAAAACATTAAAGATAATATAAAGGAAAAGTATAGAATCAATAGTTTCACATTATTCATACAGTCGAAGTTCAAAGCACATTAGTTGATTAGAACTTGCTTCAGAGTAAATAAAGGCCTGCATTCCTATTAGTTACCAAGCTGATAACATTTTAATTCTTAGTTAGGATTTGTAGTATCATTTCCTGTAGACAAATATCCACCATTAACTGTTGTTTTCATAAAAAAAAGTTTTAATGAATCCCATGAACTAAGCCATCCTACTAATTGCTGTTAGGGTTGGGTAAGATGAAATCATAATCTAGAGAATTGTCCCAGCGCTCTCCATTGCTTCCTCACTTGGACTGCCTGGTGTCAGAGTCTTGTGTGTTCTTGTCTTAAGTTTTCTACTGGATTGAGAATTCTTTGGAGAAAGTGTCTTTCTCATCTTTGGATCTCTCACGTCCTTGCATAGTGCTGGCCAAGGGGACACCCCCAAGTGGTTTAACTTTATACTCACTTAATATGGCAAGGGTGGCTTAATGGCAGTGCCTTCACATTTTTTTTTTCCTCCCATGGTCTTGTCTGAGCAAATGTTTTTTATCCATAAACATTTTATCCATAAATTGGACCAAGAATGCTCAGAATAAGAAGTAAACATTACAACAAAATAAAAGTAGTCGGGCAATGTGGTATCTTTGAAGGAATCCTGGACTGGAGTGAGAAGATGTTGCAGTAGAGCTTTGCCACTGACTTGCTAAGAGAACTTGGGAAAAATCACTTGACTTCTCTGGGATCTCCTTCTTCCCTTCTGGGAAATGAAGTATTACATAAGGTGACTTTTTAGAACGTTTCCAGAAGTGATGTGTGAGTACTGCATAATTTAATATTGCCTGAGCTCATACTTACTTTACAAAAAGAAAAAAAGAAGACCCCAGGAATAAACAGATTCATTCTAAAGCAGTTCTTCTAAAATTTGGCATTGGGATTGACTGGGGAGATTTTTAAAAAATTGATGCCTGGATCTCACCTCAGAAAATCTGATCTAAATGAGCTTTAGTGTGGCTTGAGTCTGGAATTAAAACAAACAAACCAACAAAAAACTAAACTCCCCAGGTCATTCCATGCACAGCCAAAACCACTGTTTAAAAGGTTTCCACATTGACTTATTAACAAGTGATCAATTCCTGATCATGCCCCCACTTTATTATTTTGACCCTAAAATAAACAGGAAAGCTGAATTCTCTAAAGTTGGTGATGCTGTTTCAGCTCTTTGCACACAGAGGTAGTTTGCCAAACAGTATTGTTTTGTTGTGCAACAATGTGAACTTGTGTGTGAGGGCACGCATGTGTATATGCGGCCCATAAATCCTTTGGGTAGATTAGATGGTGCTAAAAAGGAATTGATGATTACAAATTATCTCTACCAGCTGTTGAATATTTTATGTCAATTAAATGTTTGCAAAAACCAAGTATAGTGTTATGATCTACTCATGACTATTACGAGACTGGCACATCTCCATACAGCAGTAGCCATTGCCGAGGCTCCTGTACTACTCTGGCATGAATCATAATAAACGGAATCCCCCTGGACATAATGAACAGTAATATAATTTTGTAGTTATTCTCCTAGCATGATGAAGCAGCAAGCCAAATTGAGCTTCTAGATAAATTTTGACATATGGGTCTTATTCCTAAAGAAAAAGAGCTATTGTTGCTTTGGCTTTGTTCCAGAATTCTGCAGCAGTCCACATGGTAGCTTATTGTTGTATTACAAAAAGGTACTACAAGTATTTTTTTTATGAAAAAGAACAAATTGCTAAGTTCAATTAGTCCTTTGGGCAGAATTTTGAATTTCTTTTCAGTCTGGCTGCTGGATCCTATGTGAACTATTGTTTGACTCACACAGGAGCAGTCCTAAAGGTCTATGAACCATAAGGCCACTGTGGGGGCTTCTAGTTGATAGTGGAAGGATCAAGCAGACCTCTTCTCCATAGCACCGAGACATGATGTTAACATCAATAATAATAAAAAAAAAAATCAGCCATAGGAGAGGAGGTTAAGAAGTTGTGGCAGAATCAACACAAATCTAGGCATTTCAACTGACAACCTGAGAACTCTGCTTGAAACTTATGAGTGAATGCATTTGAGGAATTATATAAGAATAATCAGTTAAAGCATGCTTTTAACTAAAAAAAAAATTAATATAAACTGAAAATACATGTAAAAACATCCCAATTGACACAGTCTCATAGGCTTATAACAAGGATTGCTGTAAATTTGTATTTAAGAGTTGTGCTCTGATCTGTAAATATTTCTCAGAGAGATAAGATTTTAGGGTTAAACACTTAGTGATAGTAGAAAGCAGAATTTGGATGCCAATGTATAACCACATTCAGAAGCTTGAGGGAAAAGGGGAGCTACCATAGGAACCGGTATTTTAGAAACAAATTCTGCTTGTGAGAGATATCAGTTGACCAAAAGATTCTTATGTGGGTTTGTAAAAAGTGTCAAATCTAGTGTTCTCAGTATGGAATAACTAGGATGACGGCATGGAGGAACAGAAATTTTTCTGTACCTCTTTTGGTAATACTAGTTTAGCCTTGGGTTATCCAGAGAACTCTTATATTTTCCTAATTAACATGAATTCAGCCCTTCTGTCAGGCTTATGTGACATATGCAATCCAGCCTTCAGTCAGTAGTGTATTAAAGTACTCTCAACAGGACTACAGAGCTCTGGGTGACCTCCGCATGGATGTGATGTTTGCCGAACAGGAATACTCATATTTCTGCCTTCAGCACAGAGCAACAGTCAACAACTGTGAGAAAAAAAATTGTGTTCATTCAGGAGAGTCTGGAAACATCTTGCTTCTTTCTCATGCAAATACTTTGTAATAGCATCAGGAAAATTATACAATACACATATACTCTTGAGTAACAGATTCCAAGCAAATGACCTGATGGAGGTAGGGTCCTATTTGGAGGAAGCTCAACTCAGGGCTCAGCTTATTTTCTGGAAGCAAAAGATTGCTGTCAGACAGCTACAGACATAGGAGGGATGAGAACTGGAAGAAGATAAAAAGAGAGGCTTCTCTGGGTCTGGCTTCTTCTGCAGTTGTGCCTGTTGTCTTGGCACATCTTACTAGCAGAATCTAAAACTTGGGAGCCAAAACTAGGCATTAATAGTGTTTGTTCAACAGTTCAGTCATGGAAGCAGGTTTCAAGGTTGAGTTCGTACTCTGTGGATCTACAGTCACTCATTTGACAGGTATTAATTGAGTGCCTACTTAGCACTGGGAAAACAGGTGAAGGGGGCAGAACACCATCCCTGACCTTAAAGAGTTTACAAGTAAGAACAGGAGACCAGGATGAACTGTTCACTTGCAGTTGTGATAAAGCTGGCCCTTAGAGTTTGTAATAAACAGATCTAACCTTGCCGGGGTGAGGGTGTGTAATCAAGGCATGCATCCCTGGGGAAGTAACAGTCTAAATCTAAAGGGTACACTGGAGATAGAGGTGAAGGGGTGGGGCAAAGTGTTCTAGACAGTGGGAAGAGCATGTAGCAAAGAGTAGCAAAGACACTGGTTTTGGAGAAGGTCTAAAGAGGTCACCCTGGCTAAAACAGAAGAGGAAGGAGAAGGGAAGGGGCCAGTCTGCACAGAGTCTCATGGGCCATAGCAGGGAATTTTGCTTTTATCCTAAAACCAATGAGAAGGCATTGAAGGTACAAAGTTGGGAAGTGACATGTGTAGCCTGGTACTTTGAAAGAACCCTCTGGTTACAGAGAGAACAAAGGACTAGTGTTGGCATGGCGTATGGGTTTCGAGAGGCCATGCAGAGACTAGTGCAGTAACCTAGAACAGAGAACTGAAGCAAGGGAGATGGCGGTAGAAGAGGGAAAGGAAAACATCAGGATGGGCTTACAAGGTAAAATAGTCAAGTCTTGGCTGAGTTGCCATGGTGGTTGGAATGCCAGCCTCTAGGACAGTCTCAGAATCTCACCTGATTGTTCTGGCCATCTTATCTCAGTTTCTGGGTTGGTTGGGATAATGCTAGACAGGTAGTGCCCCAAACTAAGTATGTGCTTTCAGAGACTCTGCCTCATGAATAAAAAATCAGGCTCTCCTGTGATTTTTATTCATGGAACAATTGTACCTAGAGATAACTCAATAGGAAAACTATTAATAACTGGTGATAATGTCATCTCACTTCTTCAAAATAAATGTTTTTCATTTTCAAAAGTTCTAAGTTCAGTTACTTGCAATATTTCTGCTTACATGGTAAAGGCCTATAAATCAAGATGCAAATATCGTAGGCTTCTTACAGCTTATTATAGAAATGGCTGTTTTCTTGGAGTTATTTCACTAAATTTGCATATGTAATCCAATGGAATATATTCATTTCAAATGATTCTGAGAGTCATTTTCAGTTTTTCTCTTTTAAAAAAGGATTTTGTTCAGTGACTTTATATTCCCAATCTGTACTATTACTGTTGTTACTCTCTCTCAGTGGTTCTGTAAAATCTCTCCCAACTCTCAGATTCCATGGTTTTCCTTTGTTGCTGCCTCTCTTATCTCGGTTTCCCATCCTCCTCTCTTTGTAGAGGTAGTGGCTGGTATGATAGATGTGAGTTAGAATATTCAGGGAGGGTAGTTATCCAGGAAAACTGGGGCCCTAGTCATTGCCAATCCTCTTTCCTCAATTTCCTCTGTGCATTAGCTTCAAGTGCAGTCATTACTCATTTAGTCCTCAAATAAAATGCTCTTTGTTGCAATGACAATTTTTCTCTAGTATAAGGCAAAATGTCATATCAGTCTGATGATGTGGATTTTATAGCAACTGGCAGATTTTATTTGTGTGAGGAATTTTTATAGTTGTTGGTTACTTTTTTTTTAAAGTTGCCATTTGGATCAAGGAGGATTTTATTTTTTAACTAAGATTATTCCTTTATCAGATATTAATTTAGAAGCATTTTTTCTCTAAATACCAAATTCATAGAGATGCTACATAGTTAATTTTTTTATTTTTAGCTAGATTATCCCCATGTCAGGTATTTCATAAAGCCAGGATAAATGTATTTAAGAGAAAATATCCATCTTATAAGTAATATTTTCCCCAAATACAATGAGGTCCATTTAAATGAATATCTGAAATAAAAATAATCCCAATGATAGATCTAATGCACTGTATATCAGACCCATTGAGTTCCTTTAAACCCTGTTTAATAAATGCCTGATTAATAAATAATCCTGTTAACGGAATAAAACCCCAGTGTGCCAAATGGAGACATACAAAGTAATCATGATCAGACTTGTTATGGGAGAATGATAGATGAATAAATCTACTGTGCAATTAATTTATGACTGAACTATGATGGAATCCCAGTGGCAATACTAAATCTGTTATGGGAATAGATTTATCATCTTCTTTCAAACAATTTCTTTCCAGGAACTTTTCAAAAATACTGTTATCTGAATCTCATCATAACAGAGATATCTATTCATTTACATGGGGAAGAAAGTTCTTTCTGTGCAATCAGAGCTAGATAAATTTTTATTGTTTTTGACACTAACCACAATAGAAGCAATGTATAACGGAAACTGCTAATGTTGATAGCTATTCTTATCTCCTTTTGATTCTTCAAACTTGATCAAAGTTGCCTAATTTTTGGAGTTTTTTTGTGTGAATAATTCTACTTTTTAAAAGATAAACGCAAACCAATAAAAACAGGCTATAGGCAAATTTGAAAACAATCTGTACTACTGTGTAATGTAGGTTATGAAAGCATAAATTTAGGGACCATGTTTTAAGAAGATCTTTGGGGATTGGTAGGATATTAGCATTGTTGCTTATTTTAGCTACAAAAGGCAGCCTGCTGTATTTTAAGGCTGTTGTTCTTTTAAACAGGTAATTATTTATACAAAGCAAAACAGCAACAACAACAAAATAAAACAGAAAATGGTTTTTAAACTGTAGGTTAGATAATCTGATTTCATGAGTGCTTAGATTCAGAGGATGGAGAAGTTAAATACTTTAGGATCAAGGAAAAAAAACATGTTTAATGCAATCTTTCATTTGTTTTGGGTGAACTAGAGCTGATATTTTAAAATCTAGTCCTTTTTACTAATGTAAGGGAATTTAAGAGATAAGATCTGAATGAAAAGGTAGATTTGTATAGTGATTAGAAAGATGTATTTAACGGCCAGTTTTCTTTTGTTTGTTTCCAGATAGAAGAATAAAGAATTTGTAAGGGTAAGGTAAAAGAGGAGAAGTCTCCTTAAAACTTGAGAGAAGGAAAGAATTTATACTTTCCTTTATGACTAGGTTTGAAATTAGGTTTTATTAAGGTTTTAGTATGTATTCAGTGCATATTGAAACTCATAACATGATCGTTTAAATCTAGTCTTCTCTTTTCACTATTAATATCAGGATGTCATAAATGTTTCTATTAATATAATATCTGTGGCAATCTTGTATATTTTCTTGTTTCTAAGACTTAATAACTATTAAGTACTTTATCAATTCACATGTGCAGTGGGTTTCAGTTGTTTGCACAATTATTCATCACCAAGATTAGGCATATAGCATCAATTGATATGATCTTGGGTATAGAGAAACAAAAACAAGCTGGGTGGCAGTGGCTTCTGCCTGAAGTCCCAGCTACTTGGAAGGCTGAGGCTGGGGGGTATCACTTGAGCCCTGGAGATTGAGATCAGCCTTGGCAATATCGTGAGACCCTGTCTCTAAAAAATAAAAAAACAAAGAAACAAAACAAATCAGGTTATACTTGCAGAGTTTATACTTGAGATGATAAATTAGAACATTGTGTTCTGACATGTCACTCATTTATGAACTACTTTCATGAATTATTCCCAAATCCTCTGCTATTTTAAAATATTTTTCTTTTTTACAATTACGGTAAGATACCTATACCATAAAATTTACCATTTTAGGCATGTTTAAATGTATGATTCCGAAGCATTAAGAGCATTCATATTGTATCACCACCATCCATCTCCAGAACTTTTTCATAACAGACTGAAGCTCTACCCATTAAACATGAACTCTGCAGTTTTCCCTTCTCCCAGTCCCTGACAACCACCATTCTCCTTTTGTCTCTGTGAATTTCATGTAAGTGGAATAATACAGGATTTGTCCTTTAGCAACTGACTCATTTCACTTAGCATAATAACTTCAAGATTCATCTGTGTTGTAACATGTGTCAGAATTTCATTCCTTTTTAAGACTGAATATTATTCCATTGTGTATATATGCTACATTTTGTCAATCCGTTCATTTGTTGATGGACATTTGCGTTGTTTCCATCTTTTAGCTATTGTGAGTAATGCTGCTTTGAAAATCAGGGTACAAATGTCTACTGAAGTCGCTGCTTTTATTTCTTTTGGGTATATACCTAGAAGTGAAATTTCTAAATTATATGGTAATTTGATGTTTGTTTTTTTTTTTTTAGGAACCACCATACTGTTTCTCACAGCAGCTACATCATTTTACATTCCCATTAGCAATGCACAATGTATTAATAACATACTCCATAACTATGGATTAATAAACACTGTAATTAATATTTGAATTTATAATTTTGGGGGGGGGATGGAGTCTCACTCTGTCGCCCAGACTGGAGTGCAGTAGTACGCTCCCCGCCACCACAGCCTCAACCTGCTGGGCTCCGGTGATCCTTCCGCCTCAGCCTTCCAAGTAGCTGGAACTACAGGCACGTGCTAACACGCCCGGCTTTTTTGATTTATTGTAGAGATGAGGTCTCACCAAGTTACCCAGCCGGGTCTCGAACCCGCAGACTCAGGCAGTCTACTCACCTCAGCCTCCCAAAGTGTGGGATTAGATATTATAATATTTAATTAATGATTTGTATTAATATACATGATAATACTCCTAAAATTTACCTCCTAAGATGAACAAAACTGCTGTAGGAATTCAAAGGTAGACACTAATTTTTGAGGTTACAGAGGTGGGGAGGGAACATAAAGTAACATTTTTCATGGGAAATATATTTGAGATAAACTTTCAAGGACCAGTAAGCGTTTAACATGTGTAGATGAAGAGAGCACATGAGTAAATATGAGGCAGTAGGAAAGTAAAAAGGATGTTTAGCAACGGCCAGCTAATCCCTCCCAACTAAAGTAAGAGAGCAGTGGGAAACAAGGCATGGAGAGTCATGCCAGATTGTGGTATGTGCTTCAAATATTGTCCCCCAGCAATCTTATTTTTTCCTGTTCTTTTGCAGTCTTTCTTTAAGGCCTCTGACTTTTGTGTCTGTTTGGGGTAGGCCATCTCCATCATAAGATTAGAAAAATATTCTCTTAAATTTTCTTCAAATATTTCTTTTTTGTATTTATTTATTTAAATATTATTTTATTTAAATAAGATTTTCTGAAATATAACTTCTATTAGATATCATATCCACATATGTAAATATGTCTGTTTTTGAATGGTCTATTATCTCACTGATTTGTCAGTTTCTGCTTTAATTACTTTAGATTTATGTTTTGATTTCTGATAGGGCAGGTCCCTCCTCATTATTCTTCTATTTAAATTTTTTCTTGATTGTCCTTATTCATCTTACTCAGATAAACATTTGAATCTGCATATTGGATTTTGAAAATTACCTGTGGTGTATTAAAATTTACCTGTGGTTTGTTTTAACCAGGTACAATAAGACACATAGATATGGAAATGATTATCATGAAAGAAGAAGTTTATACTCACAGATCCATAGAAACAGTTGTCATGCAACATCACACAGGGCCATATGGGAAAGACCAAGGTTGGTCAGGAGGCAGAGTCAAGGAACGTAGCCCAGAGCCTTTATTGGGGTTTTCATAGGATAGGATGGGTAAGTCAGAGTAGATATGCTGAGTAATTTTAGGAGTGGATAGTTCAAATAGGTTTGGCAGGCTCTGGGTTATAGAGGTGGTTCCTAGTTGTCTGGGGTACTTGGCCCTGGGCAGATTAGCTAGGTGTGTGAGGTGGATGAAGATGATTGAGGATGTGAGCTCTGCATTGGTTGGTTTGTATGTCAAAGGTATACTTGCAGGGGAGTTCTTTGCTTTCTCTAGGAGTTAGCAGTCCCTGGAAGGGGCAACCTCTCTATGATAAAGAATCCCAAAATTCCAGATTATCAAGAATACAGGAAATATAGCCAAAACAAGTCGTGATGTTGATTGATATTGTCTTGACTTATAGAATAATTTGATAGTGAAATGACATCATTGCAATATTGAGTGATCCCATCTAGGAACATGGTATGTCTCTTTATTTACTTAGGTATTCTTTTAGATTTCCAGCAGCATTTTATAGCTAGCTAGCTAGCTAGATAGATAGATAGATTTTTTTTTTTTTTGAGTTGGAGTCTCACTCTGTCACCCAGACTGGAGTGCAGTGGCACGCTCCTGGCCACCGCAGCCTCGACCTGCTGGGCTCCAGCAATCCTTCTGCCTCAGCCTTAGTAGCTGGAACTACAGGCATGCACTACCATGCCCAGCTAATTTTTGATTTATTGTAGAGATGAGGTTTCACCAAGTTGCCCAGGCGGGTCTCAAACACACGGGCTCAGGCAATCCACTCGCCTCAGCCTCTCAAAGCACTGGGATTACAGGCTGAGCCACTGAGCCCACTCTATATATTTTTATTCACATAGGTCTTGCCAATTCTTCTTAGCTTTATTCTTATAAATATTGCTAAAATTTTTATTGCCATTTTCCCCCCAATGGTTTTACAAAACATGAAACCTTTACAAGATCTTATTCAATGTTCAATCATTCATTTTCCCGGCAAATATTTATTAATTACTTGTAAAGTATAGGTCAGACTTTAAGGTAGCCATGAGGTAATCCCCTTCCTGGTGACCTACTATATCCAGATATGGAAAATCTAAGCATACCTGTGGAGATGTTGATTATAGAGAGGGCACAGATGGTGGAATAGCTCTCAGAGAAGTTGAGAATGGTTGACATCAAGGACATATGTAGGAGGAAAGAGCAGTAGAAGCAAAGGAAGGCACAGGGAATCTGAAGTAAAGAGGATAGAAGTTATGAGATATAGTGTTCTGTAGTTTCAATATATTTCGGTAGCAGTCATCTGCCAAAAATGAGAGGGCAGGGACAAATTTGAATGGAGGAGAATATGTGTCATAATAAAAACAGAGAACTTGTTGGGTTACATGAGAGTCCGGTGTGAATGTGATCAATGGTCAAAGTTAATGTGATTTTGACTTACAGTGATAGCATTCAACAACCACAGGAGTGCTGAGGACAATGAGGTTGGTGAGATTAACCAGGCCTGAGGAGTGACATGTTAGGATTAGTGAGAGAGAGGTCAAGAATAACAGTGAGTATATTGTTGAAGCTAGAGAGTTTTTATGATTTGCTCAGAAATAGCCTCACTTGCACAGTTTATTTATTTTTTATCTTATTTAATTTTTTTTTGTCACCTATGCTGGAGTGCAGTGGCATAATCACAGCTCACCGCAGCCTCCAACTCTTGGGCTCAAGTGAGCCTCCTGCAGCAACCTCCCGAGTAGCTAGGACTACAGGCATGTGTTACCACACCTGGCTATTTAAAAAAAATTTTCTGTAGATCTCATTTTGTTGCCTATGCTGGTCTTGAATTCCTGGGCTCAAGCAATCCTCCTGCCTCAGCTTCCCAAAGTACTAGGATTTCAGGTGTAAGCCACTGTGACTGGTCACTTGTATAGTAAAAATTGCAACTCAAAAGATAATTATGACAACTTAAATAGCCCTTCAGTTTTAACACTAATTCTAACCAAAACAAAAATATTGCAAAGAACATTCATTCATTCAGTTTCTATGGAAAGAAATGTCTGCATTAGATGCTGGAACTGTTTTCAAGGGGTTTATTTCTAAAAGATTTACTTTCTTGGTCCATTTATTTAAAGAAGAAATACCATTTCTTTGAAGATGTGTTGTTCAAATCTGCAATAACTTCTGTAAGCATTCTAGTTAAATAATTCCCCAGGGTAGGCAAGTCACTTTGATACTTGTTATACCAGGGGAATGCCATCAATTCCAAGATATTTTTTAAATACAGATGAGTTATAATGAAAAAAGTAATGTGGCTTTTTTAATGTTTCATTTTTTAAAATTATAGCTTTTGGGAAGGAGTGAAGGTTGTGCCATACTAAAATATGTCAACTGGTATATTGGTTGTTTTGAAAATGTTAGAGATGTAGTTTCAGGAAGGGCCAACCAACCTATCTCTTCCTGCATGTGGCAAGATTTACCCCCTTGCCAGAGTGAGTAAATAGCCCTGATCACCAGAGAAGATGAACTGGGGGCTGCAATGGACCTGAGTAAATAAACTTTCCGGCGTGACCCTTATCTTCTACTGGTTTTATCCTTCCCCGCCCCATACCTTTTAGAAACTCTTCTAGAAATTTACTGCCTCAAGTCAGATCCCCTTTTTCTTGTCATTTCTTTTCTAATTTATCTCTTTTTTTTTTTTTTGGTCTAACACATATAGAAGAAGCATCTTGCTTTGGCTATTTCTTCAAACTTCACTCTCTTGAGAAGATCCTCAAATACATGTAAAACTCATAAAGTTTGTATGCTTTTCTCTTGTTGATCTGTCTTGTGTCAATTTGGTTTCTACATCCAGCTGAAAAGCCCACTTAAGAGCTTAGGGATATTGGAGGTGATCTCTCACTCTACTATGCTTTATATATATTCAGCATATGAATAATGCTTGAAGATAAATTAACATTATTAAGAAGGCCATACCATAATATAAAGTACTGTAATGTTTACAAGACCATTTATTAAAGAAAATACCATTATATAATAATGAGACCATTTATTAAAGAAAATACCATTATATAATAATGAGGCTAATAATTTCATATGGAAATAATACTGTATTAATTTGATGTATTCATACTAACAGTGAACATGATATTTTAAATTTTGCTGTCACATAATTATGCTGATACTTTATGAAATGTTATACTGTCACCTAGAAAAACCCTTTTTTGAGTGTAATCTGTGATCTTGAGTTTTAGATGGCAGGTTGTAATGTGTTACTGAGGTATTTTTAAGTGAAGAGGTGGGAAAAACTTGTGGCTGAGTCATAAAGCTGAGAATTCTTTCCTAACCTGCCTAGAGCAAAGCTCTCTAGATGAAAACTGGTCTTTAGTAAAGAATTGAAACATCTTCCTAGTTCTCCAAGGCAAACTGGGTAATGGATATGGTGTAAGGATTGGAATGAGAAGATATCTGGAGGTCGTGAGTCATGGTCTAGATAACTTGTTGCTTTAAAAAAAAAAACAGCAAAAAGCATTCAAAGAGAAAAAGTAAGAGCTAGAAGGATTTGGAAATCGTTCTATAATAGTCAGCAAATTGTAGTATTATGATTATGGATGACTATTTGGTACAGGTCTCCTAACTAGACTCTATTAGTTTTCTACACTGCTATAAAAAGTATGTTTCTGTAAGAAAAATGGACACATATCAAAGTAAATGATTAAAAGTGAAAAAGTTGATTGATTGTGCATTGGAATAAATAATGCTTCCAAGTAAACTCAGTAGTGGAAAAGAAACCAAAACACAAAGCTACATCTTTGACTGAAGTTTGCTAACATTTCAGGAAGTGGGTTGAAGTGACAGTGGGTAATACGAAAAGCAGACATATTTCTTGCCATGATATTTTACAGCTGCCACTGGCAGTATGTTTTCTTAAACTGATATCAGCTACTATTTATACACTTACAATTTCTGGTCAGATTAGGGTGGAAGGTTGTGGAACGCACATATACAAAATAGTATAATAATGTTCTATTCTTTTTGGAACAAATTTGTTACATGAAATGTCAGATGAGTCATTTTGCTCATGTCAGATATTTAAAAGTAATGGAAAGATGCCAACGTGGAAGCCCAGTAATTCATGCACTGGTGTAATGGAGCAAATGAAATGCAAAGCTCTTGTACAGGTCCAATTTCAGCACCAAACGCTTACCTGTCAGTCAGCAAAATTGTCCCTGAATAAAAATGAACCCCATCTGAGAGGCAAAGCATTTTAATATACATCACATTCTTTGACTCTATTGCGAGGTAGAAGCTGCATGGAAAGAAAGAATGCTGTTGAAAAAGACATTTAACAGCAACCCCTGAGCATGCTGAAAATCTTACTCGCACTGCTGCCCACAAAAGGTTTTTGGCTCGCCCTTTCTCTCCTGAGCTATTGACAAACTCTTTAGCATTGCTCTCTTCCTTCTCTCTGTATCTCTTATCTGCATGGAAAGGTGGCTGATTTACCCCAGACAGTGAGAGATTTGTCCACTCAGGGCTGTGGAGACCAAGTTTTAGACAGGTAACTTTATTGCTGTGTGGGTACAGTGGGGAGATGTATTTATGAAAGTGACAATTAAAAATGTGTGTCGCACAAATCGAAAGTCAGACATACCCACGTAGAAATGATTATTCTGGCCCAAAGTGACTGCATGCTTTTGAAAAGCCTTTCATTTGGAATCAGTTCCTACTTTTCTATATGAGCAAGCATCTCTCAGAAATGAGGTGTCCTAGTTTTTTTAGACCCAATTCCTTGTAGTTTTTAAAAAGCAAATGGGAGAGTTAAGAATTTGTGTGCTTCAGTGCCCACGCACGCAGGGATTCTTGTACCCTACCTCTAGGAGTCATGATTTGTTCTACCTTTGAAATGTCTGTTTTCCATTTCTGTGTTTTAAGACTCTAAGTGCTTATAGGAACCCAAGCAGCTATTGAAAACCAGTAATGACTAGTTCTTCTAAATGCTAATGATTGAGAATGAACTAGCAATCAGAGCTCAAAAATAAAATAAAATAAAGTGTGCTGTATTAGAAACGATAATAATTAAATCAAGTCAAGGTGCCCTATACTTATGACTGCACTAATGCTTGAAAAATTATGAGTAGAGAGAAAATTTACATAAATCCTCTTTAAATGATGTGTGTGAAAATAAAGAAAGAAAGGAAGGAAGGAAGGAAAACCATGGTCACAGGACTGAATTTATTTTAATCCCCTGGTTCAAGTGGTCCTAGAAATAATCATACTTGTATCAATCTATATTGCATGACTTTTGTAAGATGTGAAAATAGTGTTTTTCACTAAATTGTCACTTATTATTGTTCATTTAGGGCCACTAACATAGAAAAATTTCTCAGCTACAGTGTCAAAAGAATAGGGACAATTTGATGTTTTCTTTTGATGCTGTTTGTTGATATCTAGACCACTGTAGCTTGATTGCCTAACATTAAACCTATAATAACAGTGCAATCATAGCAGTATCATCATGAATGTTATTACAATAGAAACAACATTTACACGGCTTCAGAATGGTAATTATCAAACTTTTTGTCATGAAGCGCTTATTTGCTAGCATTGATCTGCCCCGGTCAGTTGTTAGCTCTTCTCATCTGAGGTGTATTGATTGTATAATCAGTAGATAGAGGCTGTGGGCAGATGAAATTCAGTGTTGTTGGGCAAATTATCGGCTGCTTGCCTGTTGACCTGGACCCTGCTGGTTGTACCTTAGACACTGGTGGGATTAATACTCATTTCAGTGACCCTACTTTATGGCAGAGTGCTCTGTATTATTATAAAAGATAAATGCCATCCTGCTTGCTGTGGTTGTGGTTGACTACACAAATGTCAGAATATAGCTAGTCTGAAAACTAGGCAGTATAAGTATGTTTCAGGCTAGATCAAAAAGATAAATTTTCAAGGACTTTCTCTTTTCTGAATTTGTCTCTCTATAAGAATACAATAATAAAAAGCCTGTGTGTAATCTAGCCAATGATAAGATGAGACTTTATTTATATAGCACTTTTTCATGTACTAAGTAAGGGCTATGACAAGTCCATTAATGTTCTTGTTTTACCAATAAGAACACTGGAGCCTAGATTAAGCTGAGCAAATGAACTAAGATCACATGGTCAATGAGCAGCAGGGCTAGGAATTAAATCTATTTTCTCTGAATGTAAGTCTAGTTTATTATAGTCTATTGCTCTGACTTATCAGGTTATCCAACCTGACCATTAAATATGTGTGTGCTGAAAGACCTAAAGTTTCATCCAGCTGCATTAAAAAAATCTTTATTTTTTTACTCAGTGTTACTTAAATAAATTATTGTATTGGGTAAATTTTGAGACTATTTGGGCTATTAAATAATTATAACATTCTAAAGGCCAAGGTCTAACATGGAACTCTTGTACAAACAAAATCATTGTATATGAAGAACAGTATGAATTTTATAGCTGGTGGCTATTGTTTAAAAATCTGGATTTTTTTTAGTAGAATATTTTGCTTATGTGAGAAAATTCTTGAAAGTTTTTTCTTTTGCCATGTCTTATTTTCCTTCATCTGTGTCCCCTTGTACTTAGGGATCATTCTATTCATCATAGGTGAGTACCGGATCAAATCACATCCTAATAGACTGGGCCTTTCTGACACTACAGGGAAGAACAGAAAGAATGTCTTTAGACTATTCTGACATTGAAATCACTCTGCAAGTATTATACTTATATGCGAACCTGACAGTGTTCACAATGGCGTTTTTACCCTTTCTCTCTGAAAATTAAAGGGCGTAAACAGAGTGTACCTCACTAATCATGCAATGCCATACAAATATTAACATTTTGGTGCTGATAATTCATATCTTTGAATAGTGATATAGATGAAGGGATACTTAAACATAGTTCTGTATTTCTAAATGCACTCAGTTATGCCTGGTAATCTGTCTCATTCTCTCTGCCAACTCCTGGACCATTGTTTTATAAAGGTCGGTGGTTACCTGCTCATTGTATTTTAGAGGCATACTCACAGCAAGTAGTCCAATAAGTAAATCTAGCAGTATACCACGTTCCTCTTTGGTCTTAAATTTTGCAGCTGCTGAATCTTGATGGGGCAATGGTTTGTTTGTTTTTTCTCCTTGAAAGCTATTTTATATTCTTACTTTTAAAAGACCAAATGACTGATCTTTTACCCAAAATATTGTGGTAGGTAATGGGTGAGGTACATGAAAGTTATATGATGAAGTGTCTTAGAGTTGAGGTATTTAGTAGTTTCCCTCTCTGTGAACATCAGATAACACAGTTGTTTGAGTACTCTTTTAATTGATTGCTTACCTTAACTAAACAGATAACTAAAAAAGTAACTCCCAGTTTCTGGAATTTCAAGACTTTCAAGAGAAGCCCTCCCCTTTATCCTATAGCTGTTGAAATATATACTGACTACCAAAGTAGTATTTTAAAGAAAGTGGTTATCTTTTTCAGAAATCCTAATTGTCCTGATAACCTCCACCCCTCCCAAAAAACAAAAATATAAAAAACCTAACATACATGTAATATTTAATAGTCATTATTTGGATACTGATCCTATTGTACCATTAGTTCTTCATGTCTGTCCTATTTTATTATGTCTTTATTGTTTATTACTATTCTTTGTGTATCGAAGAAACTTAAATATCGATTAAGACAGACTGGGCATTCATTTAACAAATATTTATTGAGTGACTACTAGCTATAAGGCATGGTGAGAGACTTCAGATACAGCAGTTAATGAACAACACAATCTCTGCTCTTGAAAAACTCATGATGACAAAGAGGTAAGACAGACATTAAGTAACCAATTATGTAATTAATTTTAAATGTAAGTTTTACTTTAATGTTACATGCTTAAACAAAATTTCGAGACATTAGAGGTTTTTCCAGTAAGAAATCAAATCAATTTTATGCTTCTCCAGGACAGAGATCTTTGAAAGTCAACCTTTAAAACTCGATTTATTACATTTAAAAATAACATGCACTCGTAAATGTATATTTCAATGAATTTAAATAAGTGTATATACATATCCATATATGTATATATATTATATATAGGTGTATATGAGTATGTGTATATATATGTACATACAAGCATATACATAGATAACTGTATACATACCCATACATCATCTCATTCAACATATAGGATATTTACATGACCCAAAAAAGCTTTCCTTGTGCTCTTTCTCAGAGTACAACCCACACTTTTCCCCAGGCTCCTAGATTTCTTAGTATTCCAGATAAATGAAATAATATAGTATGTACTCTTTGTATTTGACTTCTTCAGCCTGCTGTTTCTGAGATTCATCCTTATTCTTGTGTGTATCATTTGTATTTTCCATATTGTTGCTGATTAACATTCTGTTTTATGGATATACCACAATTTATTCATTTATCTGTTGATTGACAAAAATACTTCTTAACCTATTACCCATAGAAAGTAGTGGTATATTTTTATTTGTGAGCTGTGGAAATGTACCAGAGAACCTGGGATATTATCTTACAGTTACCATATATGAATAGTGTTGAAACAGATTGAAATAATTTTTAGCCCCAAATGAATGTCCATTATAAAATCCTACCTGTAGAAACTGTTTCACTGACTACCTATGGATAATATTAAGTGCTAAGTTGTTGAGTAGCGTGCTGAACTGACACGTAAGACATTAAAATTAACCTGATTCTGTGCATTATGGGCTACTTACGAACTAAAACAACAATTTTTGGAACTCAAATTCCAGTCAAAAAATATTTGTGAGTGTCTGCTGTACATGAGCAAAGTGTTCAGTTCTATGAGGCAATAAAGATAAGCAAGGTGGCATTCCTTCCCTGGAGGGTCTAAAGAGGGGAATTGGGTATCTACATGATATGATTAAAAACAAACAAACAGTAAAAAGACTTGTTGATTAAGCCAGAGTGGTTTTAGTGCCCAGCTTTTTAAAAAGAGGAGTAAATTATACACCTATAAGCCAGTCAGGTTAATTTTGATACCTTTAAAGATTCTGTGCTAGATGAAATCATTGAACAATCAATTAGTCACCACATAGGAGAGCATGAAGCACTGAGTAGTCACTATCTTGGCTTTGCAAAGAGCAAATTGTACCAGATCGATTTAATTTCCTTCTTCAAGAGATTGACAGTTTATACAGACATTTAGGAAGCAGGATATGTAATTTATCTGAACTTACAGAAAGGATTTTTGATTCAGCGACACATGACATTTTAGCACTAAGGATGTGGTGCAGTCCAAACCATATTCCTATAGGAAGGAGCCTGCTTCACCGAGGGGTCACACTTGAAAAACATTATGAAGGACTAGCCGTTAACAATAAATATTCTTTTACAAATTTATATCCTAATGCTGGAGTTATTCTGAGTTTTGGTGTCATGAATAAATAATTGAAAATAAACTCATATGTTAGCAGAGAAAATCCTTGATATAAGTACTTTGGAAGCTTGTTGTAGATTAAATGAAATGATCCTGAACCATAAAAGTGAACCATTATATACTTTACGAAGGGCAGAAAGATCAAGTCCAAATAACATGCTGTGGTGATCATGATAGATGGAAGATAGGAGCAGCTTGGCCAGAAATAAGACAAAGAAAGACTTGGGAGTCATAGTGGAACTCAATCCACATATCCCTGATCAATTCTGTGTTATCTTTTACAAGCAGCACATAATTTTAGGGTGTGTAAAGAGGAACATAATTTGCAAGCATGAGGAGCCCAGACGTCAGCTCTCAGACTATTCTAATTTTACACTACAGAGTAGATAGAGGGTCCAAATTGTGCAGAAGTGTTACTTCATTTCATAGTCATTTATTGAATAGTTAGCAGTATGTCAGTTTGCTGTGATAAGTTTATGAAGCAATTGTTTTGTTGTGTTTTAACTTTCACGGTGGAGAATAGAAAGCAAACAAGCGTAGATGTAACAAGAGTTTAGTAAGGTAAAGAAAGAACTCTTTTACTATTGAAGTCATTAAGCACCAAAACGTGGCATCAAAGAGTTTCTGAAATATTTTTTTTCTTGAAAGCTGCAGTATAGATAGCCTTCTATCCGAGGTAGCATAGGTGTGGAAGGTGTCCATTAGTTCCAAAATCTGACAGGGTTTCAGGATTGCTTGGATAGAATTTTTTGAAAACCAGTTGGCTGGGATGGTGGCTCAGCCTGTAATCCCAGCACTTTGTGAGGCAGAGGCAAGTGGATTGCCTGAGTCCTTCGCGGGTTTGAGACCAGCCCCGGCAACTTGGTGAGACCTCATCTCTACAATAAATAAAAAATTAGCCAGGTGTGGTAGCATGCACCTGGAGTTCCGGCTACTTGGAAATCTGAGGCGGTGGGATTGCCGAAACCCAGCAGGTCGATGCTGGGGTGGCCGTGAGTGTGCCACTGCACTCCAGCCTGGGTGACAGAGTAAGACTCCAACTCAAAAAAAAAAGAAGACCAACTTTATTAAAGTATAATTAACCTACTATAAATTGCACATATCTCAAGTGTATAATTTCATAAGTTTTAACATATGTGTACATTCATGAAACTATCCCCACAATCAAGATAATGAACGTATTTATTGTCCCCAAAAGTTTTCTCACATCCCTTTGTGGTCCTTCTTCCCACCTCTCCCTAGATAAACATCATGTGCTTTATGTCACTATAGAGTAGTCTGCATTTTCTAGAGTTTTATGTAAATAGAATTGAACAGGTTGTACTCTTTTTCATCTGGTTTCTTTCACTGAGCATAATTATTTTAAGATTCATGCATGTTGTTGTGTGTTTTAATAGTTCTTTCCTTTTTTGTTGCTGAGTAGTATCCCTTTATATGGATATATATACACAGTGTATTTATCCATTTATTCATTGATGGACATTTGGGTTGTTTCCAGTTTTTAGTTATAACAGATAAAACTGTTATAACATGTATATACAAGCTTTTGTATAGGTATATGCTCTCATTTCTCTGGAGTAAATATTTGGGAGTGGAAATGCTTGGATCATATGGTAGACATATATTTAACTTTTTAAGAAACTTCCAAACTGTTTTCCAAAGTGGTGGTCCAATTTAAATCCCCAATAGCAGTATGGAAACGTTCTGTCAACACTGGAATGGAAAGTCTTTTTGGTTTTAACCATTCTAATTAGTGTGTTAGAATCTCATTGTTGTTTTAATTTAAATTTCCCAAGTGAGCATCTTTTCATGTGCTTATTTGCCATTCACATTCTTTGCTGAAATGTCTATCCAATTTTTTTTTCTTTACCCATTTTAAGATTTGGTCACTTGTTTTCTCATTATTGAATTTTGAGAGTTCTTTATTCAGAAGACAGTCCTTAGCAGATGTAGTCAGTCCTCAACTTGAGAGAGTTCAAGTTAATTTTTTCAACTTTAAGGGTGCAAAAGCATTAGGCATTCAATAGAAACTGTGCTTCTCTTGAGATGCTGGGCAGAAGCAGCAAGCCACAACTCTTGGTCAGCCTCATATTTTATTTTCAATTTACAATGGTTTTATTGGAATGTAACCCCATGGTAAGTCGAGGAACATCTATATATGATTTGCAAGTACATTTTCCAAGTCTGTTTAACTTGTATTTTCATTCTCTTAACTATGTGTTTCAGAGAGCAAACGTTTTAAATTTTGATGCAGTTCAAATTAATCTTGTGATTTTGAGTGTGGTTTTTAAAAAATATATATCATGCTTTTGGTTTCTTGTCTAGAAATTTTTCTTTGTCTAAACCCAAGGCCGAAATATTTTCTTTTTTTTTAATTAAAGGTTTATAGTTTCAAGTTTTACAATTAGGTCTATGATCCATGTTGAGTGATTGATTGATTGATTGATTTGAGTCAGAGTCTCATTCTGTTCTCAAGTTGGAGTATAGTGGCATGATCATGGCTATCGCAGCTCCGACCTGCTTGGTTCAGGCGATCCTTCCTCCTCAGTCTTCCAAGTAACCAGAACTACAGGCACTTGCCACCATGCCTAGCTAATATTTTGATTATTATTAGTTTTTTTGTAGAAATGAGGTCTCACTATGTTGCCTGGGCTGGTGTCAAACTCCGGGCTCAAGCAATCCTCCTGCCTGAGCCTCATTAAAGTGCTGAGACTACAGATGTGAGCCACCATGCCTGGCCTATGTTGAGTTATTCTTATTTATAGATGGTACAAGGTATGGATCGAGGCTTTTATTTTATACATGGTTATCTAATTGTTCCTACATTATTAGTTGAAAAGACCATACTTTCTCCACTGAATTGTCATTGAACCTGTATTGTAAATCAGTTGTTCATATATGTATGGGTCTATTTCTGAATTCTGTATTCAGTTTCATTGATTTATTTGTTCAACTTTATACTGAAATCACGCTTGCTTGATTACTGTAGCATCATAGTAAGTCTTAAAATCAGGTGGTACTAGTCCTCCAACTTTGATCTTCTTTTTCAAAGATGTTTTGACCATGCCAGGTCTTTTATATGTTCATATGAATTTTAGAATCAGCTTGTCAATTTCACTTTGCCAGGATTCTGAGATTGCATCAAATCAATGGGTCAGATTGGGGAGAAGAGACATCTTAAAAATACTGGGTCTTCTAACCCATGGATATGGCATATTTCTCCATTAATTGAAATTGTAAATTTCTCTCAGCAATATTTTATAGTTTTCTTCCTCCCTCCCTCCCTTCCTTCCTTCCTTTCCTTCTTTCTTCTGAGTCAGAGTCTCACTCTGTTGCTCAGGCTGGAGTGCAGTAATACCATCACAGTTCACTGCAGCCTTGACCTCCTGAGATCAGGCGATCCTTCTCCCTTTCAGAAGCTGGGACTATAGGTGTGTGCCCACATCCGGCTAATTTATTGTAGAGACGATGTCACACTATATTGCCCAGGCTGGTCTTGAACTCCTAGGCTCCAGTGATCCCCTTGCCTTCCAAAGTGCTGTGATTACAGGTGTGACTCACTGTGCCTGGCCACAATTTTCAAAGTATAAGTCTTGCACATTTTTTATTAAATTTATCCTTAAGATTTTATTTTTTATGTTCTTTTGTCAGATTTATTCCTAAGAATTTTATATTTTAATGCTATTATAAATTTTATTTTTTAAATTTTAATTTCCAGTCGCTTGCTGCTGATAGATAGAAATACAACTGATTTTTAAATATTGATCTTGTATCCTGCAACCTTACTAAATTTACTAGTTAGTTCTAGTAGGGGTTTTTTGTATATTCCATAGAATTTTCTATATAGATAATCATGTTACCTGCTAATAATGACAGTTTTACTTATTCCTTTCCATCTAGATGCCTTTTATGTATTTTCTTCTCATACTGCACTGGCTAGAACCTTTAGTATAGTGTTTAATATAAATAGTAACAGAGGATATCTACCTATGTCTATGAGGACACTGGTCTGTAGTTTTCTGGTTCTTTGCCTGGTTTTTGTATGAGGGTAATGCTGTCTTCATAAAGTTAGTTGGAAAATATTCTTCCTTTCTATTTTCTGAAAAATTTTGAGAAGAATTGGTGTTATTTCTCCTTCAGTGTTTGGTAGCATTTATCAGTGAAGCCACTAGGGCCAAGAGTTTTCTTTGTGGGAAAGTTTTTAAACTACAAATTCATTTTCTCTAATAAATACTGGAATATTCAGTTTATTTCTTCTCAAATAAGCCTTAGTGGTTTGTATCTTTCAAGAAATTTGTCCATTTCATCTAAGTTGTCAAATTTATTAGCATAAAGCTATTTGTAATCTTTCTTTATTATCCTTTTACTATCTATAGAATCTGTAGGAATGCCACCTTCTTATTCCTGATATTGGTAATTTTTGTCTTTTCTGTAGCTGTCTTGGTTATCAAATGAACGTGTCCTCTGTGCTTGTGTTCAAGTAACCCTGATTTTACTTAATAATGGCCCCAAAATGCAAGAATAATGATGCTGGCATATTGTTATATTTGCTCTATTTTATCATTAGTTGCTGTTGTTAATTTCTTATATGCCTAATTTATAAATTAAATTTAATCATAGGTATGTAAGTATAGGAAAAATCATAGTATATGTAGAGTTCAGTATTTTCTGTGGTTTCAGGCATCTACTAGGGGTCTTAGAACATATCCCCCAGGGATAAGGGGAACTACTGTATACTGTGTCCAGAGAACATATTTTGCATTGCTCAAATCTTTTTAATATTTATGTCCTAGAATGTGGGCTAGCTTGGAAAAGCTTCCATTGGCATTTCCAAAGACGATATTCAGCATGTTTGCATGTTCTATAAATATCAGTTAAAGTTGGTGGGTTTTGTTACTCAAGTCTTCTGTGTCCTTACTGGTTTCTATCTACTTGTTACATCAATTATAACATGGTGAAATAGCTGACTATAAGTATTTATAATAAATATTATTGAGTTTTGTTTTGAGAAGCAACTGTGCTTACTGAGAAACAGCTTGGTCCTTTAAGATCTTGCTTTTAAGATTTGTTAGTTGGGAATCAGATAGTGTTTGTATAGGCCTAATTTTTCCACACTACTGAGGCAAAACTCTTTCATGTACTCAGTGTAACACTCAATGAATTAAGACACTTTCCTTGTCTGGCTAGTAGCAACATGCACAGTTCCTAGTTCTGTGTGAGCACTGGATACTATTTTCTCTAATCCTTTCTGATAGACCTTTTCTGGACCACTGGTTATGTTCTCACACGCATATGCTCATCAGCACTCTGATGACTACTCACAAAGGACACTTTTCAGATCCCCTGGGTTCCATCTCTACACAGCTCTCTACTCTTTGATACTCCATCTTTTGAACTCTAGCCACTTTGTTTTTTCTTGTCTTTCAACTTAGGTACTCTGCAGGGCTCCACTTGGGTTCCTTGTCCCTGTGCACAACCTAGAAACTCTTTTAAACTTGGCATTTGTTGGGCTCACTTCATTTGTATCTCGTCTCTCGGGGTAACTGTCCTTAATGTCTGATGCCCGCTGTCTTGTATACCATATTTCACTTATTATGTTTGATTTGTATTTCTTTCAGGGAAGAGAGTAAATCTGGTCCTTGTTGCTCCATCTTGATTAAAGGGGGAAGTCTCCCTGGAGAACTTTTTAAAAAGACAAATTCCTTAGTCTATCACACACCTACTGAATCTAAATCTGTGGATGAATCCAGAAATCTGTAATAAACTCCCTATCTGCAGTATACCCACATTTTAGAACCACCAATCTGATAAAATGTGATCACATAAAGTCCAATTCAATCATCAAGCAGCCAAGGCAGTGACATTTCTCAAGAGGCAATGAGATCATGATCAGTCCTTGAGTTTCTACTTTGAACTATGCTTACATCATTACAGCCCTACATTACTGAACTGTGGAATTCCTAACCCCAGAAAATCCCATGCAGAAAACTCTGTCAGGAGACCACTGCTTATAATAATTCTAAAGTTTACATGATAATTACCTCTCATCTGAATGGAATGTGTCACTCAGAACTTTGTCTATATGTTTACCTACATATATCTGTACACATATTATGTTTTGTTTTTTAAAAATGAGATTATATTTTGCAAAAAATAAAGTGTACTTGGCAATTAAAATTATGAATATATATATTCCTATTTTCTTTAGGCAACAGAAAATTGAACATTTGCTTCAACTTGCCAAAAATCAAAACTTTTTAGAGAAAAATTATATTTTTATAAGGAAAATGAGTTGTCCTATGTTACTAATTAGATCTTAGCTGTTCAAGTTTGGAATTATTAGAATTTTTAATAATTCAGTTTTTCAACAATTGCAAAATTTCCTTTGACAAAAGTCTCCCTAGAGGTTGTTGATTATGCAGAATAGTTTCAAGTTAGTCATTTTCTCTTCTTGAGAACTGCTTTCTGTCTGTTGGTGTCAATAGTGGCAACCCCCTAAGTGCATGTTAGTTGACTGGTTGATTTATCCATAAAATGTTTGATGAACTGTGGTGTGACTGTTTTTACAGTTTCAACTTTCACACAGAGTAGTTAACTATCTATGTAACTTAATTTTGATCTTAGGCAAGTGGTATTAATTTGTGAATAATAACGGATGTCCCTTAGCTACCTACATACCTCTATTTTGCTTTGCTAAATATAGAATCATTTAAAAAATCCAATGTCCATAATTATTTGCAGTGACTCTGTCATCAATAACACCACACAGCCATAAAGAAGGATAAAATCATATCCTTTGCAGCAACATGGATGCAGCTGGAAACTATCACTCTAAGTAAACTGTCATAGAAACAAAAAACTGAATACTGCATGTTCTCACTCATAAGTGGGCACTAAACACTGGGCACATGGACACAAAGCGTGGGAACAACAGATGCTGGGCACTGCTAAAGGAAGGAGGGAAGGAGTTTAAAGGGTACACAACTACTCACTGGGTACCATGTCCACTACAAGGGGTGGGGATGGGGGGCTCACTTGAAGCCTAAACCTCACCGTCACACAATATACTTATGTAGCAAATTCTCACATGTACTCCACAGCTCTAAAATTAAAATAATGATAATAATAACACCAGCTAGTGATATTACCAGCTTACATAGGAAGATATCACTTTCTGAGCACTTTATTAATCCTAGTTTATGTTCTGGTAAAAAATAGAAACATAACATTATGTTGTAGATGGTGTGTAAGTATATATATAATGATCCCTTTAGTTCAGAGTTTCTTAACCCTTGTGTCATGAACCCCTTTAGTATCTGGAGATGCTGCTTATGGATCCTTTCTCAAAATAATGTTTCAAGTGTATTAAATTAAAAAAAAACCCAAAAATCCAGTTACATTGAAATACAGTTATCAAAATATGTTTAAAACACAATTGTAATATAGTAATATATATGCTTCCCTATTGATGCAATAAAATAGTGAGCTCTCATTGCAACTGTAATAACTATTGTAATTTTTCATTAAGTATAAACTACTAAGGGAGGAAGATGGTGGCAGAGCCAATCGGACTATGTAAGTCCCAATATGAGTGAGTACATGGGAAATTTTGCATATGTGTCTGTGAGTAAGTGGATGTGTGAGTGACCGACCAAGTGGGGACTCGGGAGCAAGTGGTCAGGGCTCTCCTGGTGAAGCAGCTGGTGCTGCAGCTGCTCTGCTGGGACCCTAGCACTTCCCAGGGCACAGAAGCCGAGTGCCATTTTTTAAATCAGCAAAGCCCTTCCCAGGAGGAAGCTGCTGAGAGTGACTGCAAGCTCCAGGCTCTGCCTCACCACTGCAGCACCTGGCTGGATGCAGGCAGCAAGGACTGTGGAGGGAGAAAAGTGAGGGAGCCCAGAGGCAGAACCCCACTGGAGAAGATGAAACAGGCACCCTGCCACCACCCTGAAAACAGGGCAGGAAAGTGTTCCGGATTACTCACCACAGAGCAACAGATCTGGTCTCTATGACTGGTGGATTAGCTACTCAGAGGGAATATTCTGAAAGCACAAACTCCAGAGGGACAGGACAATTGATGAGTTGCAGGTACCCCACCCCCTACCCTGATTTAGCTGTGGGACAAAGGGTGTGACCAGAAAAGGATGAGGAAGACCCCTGAAGAGATCAGCAGATGAGTCCAGAGCTGACCCTTCTCCTAGCAATCCTCTGAAACATCAGACCCACATGGCTAGGGCATGACTGAGAGGGACAAGCCCAGGCAGAGCCTGAACATCTGCTGTGGTAGGAGGAATCCTCTCAGGATAAGCCTGGCTGGGGTGCCTCCCCACCAGTACCTGAGAAGAGTTAATCCCACACCTCCCCACTGGAGGGGATCCCCTTGACCAAAAGAGACTGGGAGGAGAGGACTGAGGCCCCACCCACCTCTATTGCTTCCTCCTTCTTCCTGGCACTGGACACTGGGGAGATTGTGAATGAGATTGCAGCTCCACAGGAGAGAGCAGAAGGGCTTACCTGTGAGATGCTGAGAGGAACAATTACAGAACCTGCCACAAGAGGGCAGGTTGTTTTTTGTTGGATTGTTTGTTTTTAATTTTTTTTAATTTTTCCTTTGTGCATGAATGTGTATGTGAGGGTTTGAACTGTATTCCCTTCACCTTTCTTTCTTTTTTGTTTTTTCTTCTTTCATTTTTTTTGTCTTCTGTTTATGTGTGTACATGAATGAGTGTTCATCTTTTAGTTTTGTTTATTTGTTTTTGTTTTATTTTCTTCTCTTTTTTAGTTTAATGTATATGTGAAGGTTCAATTTGAATTCCTCTTTTTCTTCTCCTTTCAATTTGTATTGGGTGTGTATGTGTGTTCAGTGTTCATGTTTTGGGGTGTTTTTTGTTTGTTTGTTTTCCTTTTTTCTCCCTAGTTTCTTTTGGTGCGTGTGTGTGTGTGTGTGTGTGTGTGTGTGTGTAATTGTTTTTTGCTTTGGCTTCTGCTTTTTTTCCTGTGTTTTTAAAAAAAATTTTTTGTCTGTCTTATTTCATTCTATTTTTCTCTGTTCTCCTCATTGATGTTATTGTATCCTGGACATAGGGGTACACACACGTACACATTGCATCATCATGTAGAGTGGTGGTGGGGAGTGAGTCTCAGGGAACCCATACCACAATCAGTGAACAGTGTGATTTGCAAGTAGTTTCTGAATCCTAGCTCCCCACCCTCCACCTTATTCAACTCTCAAAACTACAAGAGATGGAAAAGCTTCCTACCCACAGCCCTGTTCAGAGCCCCGATCAGGGAAGAATAGAGGACTGAGCAAACATCAAAAGTGAAAGCCTCTCCCACTGGCACTGAATAATGGAACTAAAGAAAAAGAAGGAGATCTGTCACAAATGAGGAAAAATCAACAAAAGAACACAGGTAATTCCCAGTGTAACAAAGAGAAAATGCCTGGAAAATCAAACTTCAGAGCCCAAACAATGGAAGTCACCAATGACTGGCCCCAGAATAAAATAGGGATTAGGGAATGGATAGAAAGAGTGAATAAGATTCAAGAAAGACAAGAAGCAACACAAAAAGATCTGGTAACAGAGATTTTGTCTATAAAGAATTTCATCCAGGAAATAAATAACAAGATGACAAAGCATGGAAAGCAGAATTAATCAAGCAGAAGAAAGAAACTTAGAACTTGAAGAACAAAACATGGAATTAACTCAGTTTGTAAAAAACATAGAAAGAAAACTCAGAAAGAAAGAACAAAGCCTCCAAGAGATGTGTGATTATGTCAAGAGGCTGCACTTATGTCTGATTGTTATTCAAGAAGAAGAAAGAGAAACAGAGAACACCTTGGAGCAAGTATTCCTGGAGTTTATCCAAGAAAATTTTCCCCATAACACCAGAGATGTGACCATCTAAACACAAGAGATACAGAGAACCCCTGCAAGACATCAAATGAGAAGACCAACCCCTAGACACATAGTAATGTGCCTACACAAAGTAGGAACAAAAGAAATAATCCTAAAGGCAGCAAGAGAGAAAGGTCAGACTACCTACTGGGGAAAACCAATCAGAATAGCAGCAGATCTATTGTCAGAAACACTACAAGCTGGAAGGGACTGGAGTCCAATATTCAAAGTCCTCAAAGATAAACAATTTCAACCAAAAATTTCCTACCCAGCCAAACTCAGCCACATTAGCAATGGAGAATTAAAATCCTTCCCAGACATCCAATCATTAAGAGATAATGCAGCTTCCAGACCAGATCTACAGGAGATGCTTTAAAGTACTAAGCACAGAAGAAAGGAGAAAAAGAGTGACCACACACTTCCCAAGAGAACAGGAAAACACAGAATCAACAGAGAATACATCACAACTACAAACTTGAAATCACACATATCAACCTAAAAGTTAAACACACACACACACACACACACACACACACACACAAACAGAGAAGAAACTTTATAAGAACCTCATGACGGGGATAAATAATAACATTTCAATAATCAGCCTGAATGTGAATGGACTAAATGAGCCACTGAAAAGGCAGAGAAAGGAAAATTGGATAAAGCACCATGACCCAATAATTTGTTGCATCCAGGAAACTCACCTCACCACAAGGGATGTACAAAGACTGAAAATTAGAGGACAGAAAATAAATTTTCACGTGAATGGATCACAAAAGAAGGCAGGAGTCGCAATCTTAATATCAGACAAAACAAACTTTAGGCTGTCAAAAATTTAAAAAGATATGGCAGGACACTACATAATAATAAAAGGTTCAATTCATCAACAAGAAATATTCATCCTGTATGCATCCAAAATGGGAGCACCAGTTTTTATAAAGCAACTACTAAGCAAACTAAAAAAAGATATTGACTCTAATGCTATTATAGCTGGGAACTTAATTACCCCACTAACAACCCTAGATAGATTAACGGGGCAAAAAATCAACAAAAAGATCTGGAACCTCAACTTGGCACTTGACCAAATGGACTTAATAGATACCTACTGAACACTCTTTCCAACAACCGCAGAATATATATTCTACTCATTACCACATGGAATGTACTCCAAGATTGATCACATCCTTGGCCATAAATCAAGCATAAACAAATTTCACAAGATCGAAATACTGCCATGCACCTTCTCAGATCACAGTGGAATAAAAATAAATATCAACAGGAACAAAATTACCCCAAAACCCACAAAGACATGGACATTAAACAGCATGATACTGAATAACTACCAGGTCAACACAGAAATCAAAAGATCCCTGGAAACAAATTAAAATGAAGAAACATCTTACCAAAACTTCTGGGATGCCATGAAATTAGTTCTAAGAAGGGAATTTATATCTCTGTGAACACACATCAAGAAAATGGAAAGATCACAAGTTAACAGCCTAACAAATCACTTAAGGCATCAGGAAAGACAAGACCACCAAACCCTAACATTAGCAGAAGAATCCAGGTCACCAAAGTAAAAGCCCAAATACAGGACATAGAAGACAAAAATATCATAGAAAAAAATCAACAAAGCGAAAAGGAGGTTCTTTAAAAGAATAAACAAGATTGATGAATCTCCTAGCCAGAATGGTGAAGAAAAAGAGAGAAAAAACCCAAATAAACACAATCAGAAATGCAGAAGATCAAATCATAACTGACCCCGAAGAAATACAAAAGATTATCAGAGACTACTATGCACACCTGTATGGAAACAAACTTGATAACCTAAATGAAATGGAGAACTTTCTGACATCACACAATCTCCCAAGGTTAAAGCAAGAAGACATTGCAAAAATAAATAGACCAGTAACAACCCAGGAAATTGAAAACCACCCCCACAAAAAAAAAAAACCCTGAATGGCACTAGTGGGAAACTGCCGGGGTAGGGTGGGGGTGGGATTGGCAGTAGTTGGCAGTAGTGGGAAACTGCCAGGGGGGCACCTCATCAACAAGGGTACCTGCACAGTGAACGTTTGTATTTGTACTCACATATTTAAAATTAAAAAAAAAAAAAAAAGCCCTGGATCAGGTGGGTTTCCAGCAGAATTCTACAAAACATACAAGGAGGAGCTGATACCAATCCTACTGAAAGTATTCCAGGCAATTGAGAAAGACAGAATTCTCCCCCAAATCATTTTAAGAAGCTAATATCACACTGATACCCAAACTGGGTAAAGATCCAACAAAAAAAGAGAACTGCAGGCCAATATCACTAATGAACATACATGCAAAAATTTTAAACCATATTCTAGCAAATTAGATCCAACAACACATCTCAGAAATCATCCACCATGACCAAGTAGGCTTCATCCCCAGGATGCAGAGCTGGTTCAACATCCACAAGACCATAAATGTAATTAAATACATCAACAGATGTAAACACAAGAACCACATGATTATATCATTAGATGTAGAAAGAGCTTTTGATAAAAATCCAGCATCCCTTCTTGATAAAAACCCTCAAACACCTAGGCATAGAAGAAGCATACCTCAAAAAGTAAGCACCATCTGCGATAAACCCACAGCCAGCATATTGCTAAATGGACAGAAACTGGAAGCATTTCCCAGAAACTGGAAGCATTTCCCCTGAAAACAGGTCAAGGTTGCCCATTCTCACCCCTCCTGTTCAACATTGTGTTGGAAGTCCTAGCTAGAGCAATTAGATAAGAGAAGGAAATCAGGGGTATCCAAATAGGAAAGAGAAAGTTGTTATCCCTCTTTGCTGATGATATGATCCTATACCTCAAAAATCCAAGAGAATCTGTCAAAAACCCCTGTGCACTGATGAAGGACTTTGGCAAAGTCTTGGGGTACAAGATAAATGTCGCACTCTTATAGACCAACAACAAACAAGCAGAGAAACAAATAAGCACAATCCCATTCACAATACCCACCAAAAAATTAAATACCTTGGCATTTTCTTAACCAGAGAAGTGACAGATCTTTACAGTGAAAACTACCAAACACTGCTCAATGAAATCCAAGAAGACACAAACAAATGGAAAAATATTCCATGCTCATGTATAGGAAGAATCAACATTGTTAAGAGGTCCATCCTACCCAACGCAATCTACAGATTCAATGCAATACCCATTAAATTACGAACATCATTCTTCTCAGACCTGGAAATGACAATACAGAAATTCATATGGAAACATAAACGACCACAATTAACCAAAACAATCCTCAGCAAAAGAAACAAAGAGGGAGGTATCACACTTCCAGACTTTAAATTTACTATAAGTCTATAATAATCAAAACAACCTGATATTGGTACAAGAACAGGCATATGGACCAATGGACCAGGATAGAGATTCCGGAAGCAAAACCTCAATTTCTCAACCAACTCATCTTCGACAAAGCCTCCAACAACAACCAGCTGGGAGAGGAGAACTTATTTAATAAATGGTGCTGGGAAAACTGGCTGACCACATCCAGAAGATTAAAACAGGACCCCTATTTATCACCATACACAAAAATCAACTCTAAATGGATCAAAGACCTAAACTTAAAACCACAAAGTATAACAATCTTAGAAAATACAGGAGACAGCCTTACAGAAATCGGAGTAGGCAACCAATTCCTGATCAAAACCCCAGGTGTTCATGCCATAAGAGATGAGATAGATAAGTAGGACCTCATCAAACTGAAAATCTTTTGCAAAGCAAAAGAAACCATCAAGAGAGCAGGGAGACAGCCTACAGAATAGGAAAAAACATTTGCCAACTGTGTATCTGACAAAGGCCTAACATGCAGAGTCTACAAGGAACTCAAACATGCCAAAAGGAAAAAAACAAACAGCCCCAATAAAAAGTGGGCAAAAGACACAAAGAGACACTTCTCAAAAGAAGATATACAGGCAGCCAATAGACACATAAAAAAAAGTGCTCAGCCTCACTAATCATCAGAGAGATGCAAGTCAAACCCTCATTAAGATACCACATAATCCCAGTAAGAAGGGCCATCATTAATAAAACAAATAAAAACAGATGATGGCGAGGATGTGCAGAGGAAAAGGAATACTTTTACACTGCTGGTGGGATTGCAAACTAGTTCAACCTCTATGGAAAACAGTGTGGTGTTTTCTAATAGAACTAGAAATTTACCTTCCATGTGGCCCAGCAATCTCCCTACTGGGAATATACCCCAAGGAACGCAAATCATTCTACCAAAAAGATACCTGCCCACATGTTTATTGCAGCACTATTCACAATAGCAAGAACATGGAACCAACTGTCCTGCCCATCGAAACTGGACTGATTTTTTTAAATGTGGTACATATACATGATGGAATATTATACGGCCATAAAGAAGGAAAAATATATGGACTTCGTAGCAACTTGGATGGACTTAGAGTCTATCATATTCAGTGATCTCTCACAGAAACAAAGAACAGAGTTCCATATGTTCTCACTTATAAGCAGACCCTGAACATTTGCCATAATACTATAAGACAGGGATTGGCAGTAGTGGGATACTGCCTGGGACACATCAATAAGGGTACCTGATCTGAAGTCAGGCAAAGTGGGGACCAAAGGAAGGCCCAAACTTTACCTGTATGATGTCCACTTGCATACCTAATCCTGAATTGTACTCCACATTTAAAAAATAAAACATATATTTTTTTAAAAGTATAAACTACTAAAAAGTATTTCCAAGCAATTGCAGCAACTATAATGTTAGGTGAAAATATCATTGTTCATCGCCTATACTTGGAATGGAATGAAATGTTGAATTTTGGTTAGTTTAGTAAAAATAAGGATTTTTTTTTCTTCCAAGTTAATGAACCCTCCCTAAATTCTCTCGAAGAATCCTAAGAACCTCTGTCCTCCTTCTGTTAATTTTTAATGACAATTTAGTTTTTAGTCACAAAAACTAAGTTAGGCAAAAATAAATTATGAAGGAATATGGGAGAAAAAAATGAAGTTCTAGTTTTCTTGAGGAATTGGTTGAAAGGCTTTATTCAACATTAAGATATACTGTACATACATTTTTTTACATTCCATTACTTCCTGCTGGAATTAGCATTGTCCTCTTCAATGAACAGCCTGACAAGTATGACTTAATCATACAGCACTTTTAATCTGTGAAGCCTATTTAGAGTGTTAGCACGAAATAGAAATATAATGATATAAGTAGAGAATTACATGCCATAATGAAATCTTAGCTCAGAAGAACCTAGCTGGCAGCAAGCTTCGGACACTAAAAATCAGAAGTCTTTTCGGTCTTGTCTTAGAAACTTGGTACATGCTCTGGGTGGTAAGATGGCAGTGAAAAGATATAAGAAAATGAAAAGGGGGAATAAATAAATAAAGTCATGTTTTCAAAATTTGAGGTTCAAAAGAGCTACATCCCATCACAGGTGTTCACTATATATGCCAAACCTCATATTTACAAGTTGCTCACCAGAATCACGTGATTAGATTGAATAATTGCACATGTCGGTAAAAAGTCATAATTACCTCAGAAAAACATATGCATTTTGTCTGTGTAGGGCTCACCCATTTAGTATGTCTTTTAAATTTTTACCAATTAGTAATGTAAAGAGTAAAACCCCTTATTTTCTGTGGCTCTTGACATATGTAAGTTCTTAGTAACTGTTTACTAAACAATTAACTAACATTTAAGATGGAACTGGAAAAACACAAACCTCCTGAGAACTGCTGAGGTATGAGAAGCTTTGGAACTTTGTTAGGAATTTCTGTTTTCCATTCCTCAAACATTGTGACAATAACTCATAGGTTATTTACAAATGGAAAGTACTCTCCAAATACCTGGCGACTTTTAAAACTACATAATATCTGTCCTTGTTCGAAGGGCTCCAATAACACTGTAGTACAATATTTTCTTCTGACCATCTGGCAGTTCTTAAGAACCAATCTCTCTCAACATTTTATAGCTACTGCACAGGTTACAGCTAATTCTTTCAATGAGTGAGCTGGAAAAAAGATAGATACATCAATATCATATTCCTTTAGAGCCCATTTAATCCATGCTCTATTATTATTTCACTTAATAGGGTCATTATCTTCTGTGGAAATGAAAAGTAATTTGTTAGAATCATTTCTTAAAAAATTTAAACATCAATTTATGTAAATTTTTTTTAAATAAAAGAAATCATAGCTTTCTTTTTTTAACTAGAATCTCAAACACATTCATTTAAAAAAATCTCAGAAATGGGAATTTAGGGCTTAGATTCCACACATTTTTAGGTATTATTTTACAATCTGTGTTCTAAAATGTTTATTCTAATAACCAAACTTGGATTGGGATGGCAGTATTCCTGAGAAGTTTATATTAACTGTGGAGGTAATACCTCCACAAGGTCAATAAAAACAACTTGTATGTTTCTCTTATTGTTTGCTTTAAGAAGCTTGGAAGAAATTCATTCCATTAGGGGACTTTTATAAATTTTCCTTCAAAACAATTTTGCACTCTATGGGATTTGAATAACTAATGGTTTTTATTTATTTATTTATTTTTATTCTTTTTGAGTTGGAGTCTCACTCCATCACCCAGGCTGGAGTGCCGTGGCTTGCTTATGGCTACCCCAGCGTCGACCTGTTGGACTCCAGTGATCTTTCCGCCTCAGCCTTCCGAGTAGCCGGAACTACAGGCATGCGCTACCACGCCCGGCTAATTTTTTGTTTGTTTGTTTCATTTATTGTAGAGATGAGGTCTTGCCAAGTTGCCCGGGCCGGTCTCAAACCTGCGGGCTCAGGCAATCCACTCGCCTCGGCCTCCCAAAGTGCTGGGATTACAGACTGAGCCACCGAGCCCAGCCAACAAATGGTTTTTAAATACTTTATTTTGAAATTTGTGAATAAGAGGCATGGAAAGTTTCTGATTTTCTCATTTCAGCCTGTATTTTACTTCATAAAACTCATGTTAGGCTGGGTGTGGTGGCTCATGCCTGTAATCGCAGCACTTTGGAAGGCCAAGGTGGGAGGATCCCTTCAGTCCAGGAATTCTAAAGCAGCCTGGACCACATAATTGGATCCTGTCTCACTACAAAACATTTTTACAAAAAATTAACCAGGCATGGTGGTGTGCACCCAAAGTATAGTCCCAGCTACTTAGAAAGCTGAGGGTGGAGAATTGCTTAAGCCCAGGGAGTTGAGGCTACAGTGAGCTAGGATTCCACCACTGCACTGTAGCCTGGGCAACAGAGTGAGACTCCATCTCTAAGTCAACTATGTTGGTTGAAGAATTTTGTTAGAAAGCTGTTGCTTGTTTCTATATTCCAAAATTTACCTTTATCCTTGAATTGCAATGAGAAAAGATATTGATCCTTTTTTCAGATTCAGAATTCAAAACGCTTTTTACAATGCCCTGTCCTCAGCTTCACCATTCCATTATACATTACCACTGTTTTTGACAGAAACCTTTTCCCCATAAATGTTTTGCACTTTTGTATTTAAGTTCTTTAACCTGGGCAAATTTTTCTTCTTGTTCAATTAATACATACAGACATGGATAGATATGTATATACACAACTTGTATGCACACGCAAACTATTCTTAGGTTGTTGGATGAAATTGATTTATTATTCCCATGGTTTTTTGGTTTCAAAATTAATTTTAAAAATTTCTTCAGAGAGTTTTATGGTGACTTTTAGAAAATCTTTTATCCTTGTTTCCTATTAGATGGGGATTAAAACTACCCCAATTATAGTTCAATATTGAATTTATGTAAGGTGTGACTAACAATTTGGCTAACTGTAGATTAGAGTCCTTCAGGATAATGACCCTTCCTTGTTATTTATTCTCTTTTCTTCTTCCAATTACCAGGTTTCTGTCATATCCTAAATTTAGGGAGGGAGTAATATTCATCTCCAAACTGTGTTACATTTGGCTATATTTCAACACTTTTGGTCTGAAAATGAATTATCAGCTATGACATTCCCCTTTTTTGAGTTGGGGTCTCACTCTGTCGCCCAGGCTGGAGTGTGGTGGCACACACATGGCTACCCCAGCGTTGACCTGCTGGGCGCCGGTGATCCTTCCGCCTCAGCCTCCCAAGTAGCCAGAACTACAAGCGCATGCTTCCATGCCCCGTTAATTTTTGATTTTATTGTAGAGATGAGGTCTCGCCAAGTTGCCCGGGCTGGTCTCAAACTTGGAGACTCAGGTAATCCACTCGCCTCAGCCTCCCAAAGTGCTGTGATTACAGGCTAAGCCACCGAGCCTGGCCTTTTTTTTTTTTTAAAGTCATAAAACTGGATGAAACCTAAAGAAGTCACTCATATAGTTTCCTTTATTGGAAAGACAATGTTTCCAGTAAGGGGAAAGCTATAATTTCTGTTTTAGCATGTACTGACTTTTATTATCAAATACCTCATATATCTAAATAAATGCTTTCTTACTATTCTCTAAATTCCATTCTCTTTATTTTATTTGATTTTATTTTTGCTCTAAAACATTGAACACCTTTAGTTTTTTTTAAGTTCTTTTTCAAAACTAGAGGGTTTAAACTTATTAAGTAATCCCTCCATTCTCTTAATTACTTTAAAATTTTTCCTAATTAAGTAGGACTGTTTGGAAAACACAAAGCTAAAAGAAAAAAAAAAAGCATAATACCATGTCCAGAGGTAATAGCTTAGCATATGTCCTTTAGTTCTTTTCTTATTTATATCTGTACTTTTAATTTTTTAATTTTTTAATTTAGGGTTAGGTATTTTTTATGCCTAATTCAGGGTTAGGTATAAAATGTTCATTATGTAGATACCCTTGTTGATGAGGTGTGCCCCTCCCTCCCCTAGCAGCTTCCCTCAGTTGCCAATCCTACCCCCACTCCGCTGGCAGTTTCCCACTACAGCCAGTCCCCTTCTCATAGTATTATGATAATTGTTCAAGGTCCACTTATGAGTGAGAACATATGGTATTCTGTTCTTTGCTTCTGTGATAGATCACTGAGTATGATTGATTCTAAATCTATCCAAGTTGCTGTGAAGTCCTTATGTTTGCCCTTCTTTATGACTGCATAATATTTTATTGTGTATGTGTACCACATTTTAAAAATCCATCCCAGCTTTGATGGGCAGCATGGTTGGTTCCCCGTTTTTGCTATTGTGAATAGAGCTGTAACATATATGTGTGTGCAGGTATCTTTTTATAGAATGATTTGAATTCCTACGGGTATATTCCCAATAGGGGGATTGCTGGGTCATATGGAAGGTCAATTTCTAGTTCTTTTGGAAATCACCGCACTGTCTTCCAAAGAGGTTGCACTAGTTTGCATTCCCACCAGAAGTGTAGAAGCGTTCCTTTTTCTCTGCATCCTCGTCAGCATCTGTTGTTGTTTCTTATTAATGATGGCCATTCTTACTGGGGTTAGGTGGTATCTCAATGTGGTTTTGATTTGCATTTCTCTGATGTACTTTTTAAGCTGTATTTTACAAAAATGATATCAAACTGCATATACTATTTTACAGTTTGCTTTTAACAATTTATTAGTCAATTTTGATAATAAACATTCTTCCACCCATTTTTTTAATGACTACCTAATATTCTATAGTGTGAATGCACTATACTTATCCAACCTGTTTTTCCAACATTTTTATTAAGAAAACAACAAAAATGTTGAAATAATTTTACAGGGAACACACCACATCCACCATTTTGATTCTACAACTACTATTTTATTATACTTGCTTTATCACATTCCTATCAAACTAGCCATCTTTCTATTTTATTTCTTATGTATTTCAAAGTAAGTTGTAGACTTTAGTATACTCTTCCCGAGTACTTAAGAATCATTAGCCAGAGTTGAGTATTTGATTATGTACTCAACCTATGTTTTTTAAACTTGTTTTGCATTTAAATTATTTTCCAATCAGTAAAAATAATATTTGTATTAATAACTGGATCAGCAATATATTGCCAAATAACAAAATACCCCCAAACTTAGTGGCTTAAAACACTTTATTTGCTTATGATTCTGTGGGTCAGGAGTATAGGTTGAGGTCAGCTGAGCAATTTTCTTTCTTCCTTCACTAGGGTTTTTCATGCAGCTATAGTCATCTGGCAGCTGACTGGATAGAGCAAGATGGCCTCACTCGATAAAACCAGAGTTACTTTATATAAAGCTAAACATACCTAGCCAAATTGCTCTGTTTAATTATTTTAAAATGTTTTCCCCCAACACTTTCTGTTTGCATTATTTTAATTCAAAGTCAATAACTTTTTGAAATGCTGGCTGGATTCATTTTATTTTTTATTTTTTTGCTGTAGTTCGAATATATTGAGTCTCTCTTGGCTACGCATTGAGAAGGATCCAAGAGAAAAATACAAGATTTGTTTTCGTTCTCCAGGAATTTGTAATCTAGTTGGGAAGATAACACTCAACATTTATAAAATTGTCAAGTTGAACCATAAGACCTGACACAGTTGTCAAATTGCTTACCTCTTTCTCTTTTCTGGAGACAGGCTGTGTTAATTACTTGACATCTAATAAGTATTCAGTAAATAATTATTTAGTGTTTACCATTGAATTTAAGAGAAGGGCTGAGTTAAAGTCCTCCAGATAGATATGGCAAGGGGGGAGGTTGTTAAGGGACTGAGACTTGATACGAGCTTTGAATGAAAGACACAATTTAGATAGACTAGGGAAAAATATATACATATAGTCATCTGTTTTATTTTGTACTCTTCAAAAATGTATGACTAGAAATTACTCTTGTTTCTTGCTTATTATAAATACAGTACTATCTGCTAAATATTTCTTTACTCAGTTCATAGCTGGGATTGTCAAAGTGCTTGTTTCGCAACCATATTTTAATTTCTGACCATCCTTTTATAGGGTGTGACTAGAAGGGAAACAACCAGTTTTCTCAATAAATTTAATAACACTTTCTTATCTGTAAACCCCATGTAGTAGGATAATTCAAAATAGATTTTCAACATAGTGGAGGAAATATGTTTGGGGAGTTTTATGAGTGCAAGCAAGCCTATGAATGCCATTTTAAATAAAATATCAACTTTTGCACCCTAAATACACATATTAAAATAGTTATAATGAGATTCTACACCATTAGATTTCATTGGTTATTCTTTGTTCATGGTAAATCTTTAAGGCTCTCCATCTTCCTTGATTTCCACCCAATGCTTATAAATTCAATTTGCTTTGTTGCTGAGGGTGCTCAAACTAAAAGTTGTTTTATTTTTTTCCCTGAATATAATGGTCAATCCTCCAGCAAATTTTATGGTACAGAGTTCTTGACTTCTACTATCTGATTCTTACCATGGTCTCAGCGACAAAGAAAACTGGACAAAAAACCTACTTGTGACTCATTTTATTTAATCAGCCTGAACATGTATTTCTCTCTGCATATTTCAATTTGAGTTTCCTTCATTCCTCTTATACTTTTTCTTACCTTCTGTCCCTCTTCCAAGAAATTCATGGTAATAATTTTATTCTCTTCTGCTTTATTTCTCTTTTCTTTCTTTCTTTCTTTTTTTAACTCCCCAGTTCCCTCCTTTCTTAATTATTTGGGTGATAGGGAGACACCCAAATAATTAAGAAATTGAAGAAGCAAGCCATAAATAAAAGTGAATTTCACCTAAGGGGAACTCAAGATTAACTATTAAACACATGACACGGTATGGGCAGGTGCATTGTCATGCTGGAAGAACCTGTCACCTGTTTGCCACAACTTGGAATGTTTCTTCTGCAAATCATGACACAACCTTCTCAAAACTTTCAGATAAAAACTCTGGTTGACTGATCCAGAGGAACAAATTCTGAGTGTACTGCGAGAGGGCCACTCTACAAAAGATAGTTCAAGGTTTTTTTGAGTTCCCCCATATAGTCTTATATGTAGGGGTTTTTAATAAGCTATTAAGTTAGTGTAGAAAACACCACTGTTATACAAGAGCTTCTTTAAAATATTTCTAATGGCTCCAAAATCTATTGATAGAATTATAATAACCTATAGGAAAAATTTCCTTTTAATCAGAAAAAAATCAAAGGAAGTAAGAATTCTGTATAACTCATGTAACTCATGAACCATTTGAATAATTTGAGAATGTGCTTAAGTTCATGTGAATTGTTCAAAATTACTCCAGGATCAACAGTTAAATATTTTCGTGTTTTTGAGTGCCTGTATCTACATTTTCAAGTTTTTTAAAAACATAATCAGCTGTCTAATACTTTCCAAAATCTGGACTTTAAAAATGACCACTGAAATCTTAGCCAAAAATGGTTTCCATTGCTATAATTAACTATGTATTTAAAATACCTATTTTATAAAGTGACTTGGAAAAGAAAACAACTGGTGAGGAAATAAAATAATGTATGATCATTCAGAGAAACAGATTGGCTGAAAATATTGCCTCTCAAAATGCCAAATAACTTTTTAAGTTGAAATAACCGAGAAGATCTAACATTTAGAGAGTCAAAGATCTTAGCCTATGACTCTCATTCAATGTTGGAAGATATTCTGGAGTAATGGTATCCAAACCGAGTCCACAGACTGGTACCCGCTTATGACAAGCAGTCTGTGACATCATTTAGGCCTATCAGTAGTGAAATGAGAAAAAGGAAGATGATGTGGTGAGTTTATCATAAAACTAAATATATCCAGCTTCTTATTAATGAAATATAATTTTTGAAATGGTGATGATAGTAGATCCTTGTTGTTTTTTATCACGTTCTTACTTGGCAAAATTGGAGCCCCAGACTTTAGAAGTCACCTGTTTTCTGGTCTACCCTTTCAGAATATAAACAAAGTGTTATAGAATTTCAGTTGTTTTATAAAAGTAGAATAAGTGACTTAGAAGTTTCTAAATATGACTCCCTCCCCTAAGATTACTATGAAATTCTGGTCTTCTATAGTTTATCTTTAAAAGTTTTCTGCAGCTGTTTCTAAGCAGTGATTTCCCCCCCTCCTTTTTCGTGACCTTATTGAACTTTTCACTGAAGCTCAGCCTACTAAATAGAGTCTGAATTGTTTGCCAGTATTTGTAGCTCATCATTAAAATTGTGATTTGTCACATAGCGCCTCTCACTGTACAGTTCCGTGGTTTCAAAAGTTATTTTGGTAGCAATTTCTTTAAGATCAGAAAGAACATTTTCCCTCAATAGGAAATTCATTCTGTGCAGACAGGCTGCAAATTCCCATGACAGAGCAGGCTCATCTGTCAAAGAATATTTTTTATTCCCATTTACCTCTTTGATTACATTTAGAATGCCCCAGTAATGCCGATGAGATTATTCTAACTCTTAAGAATATTTTCCTCTTGTTTTCCATCATCTCCAATAACATAAAAATGTTTAACTCAGAGTGAGTATGGTAGAGAAATCGATTTTCCCTTTGAGAAGCTAATTTGGGGAAGGAAGGTTGATATATGAATCTTTAAAAAGTATTTTTTTTAATTAGCAGTACCTGTGTTTATTTCTTAACTGCATACTAAATTGCTCTTGCATGTTTCACATTTGCATATACTTTGGGTTCTAGTAGTGAACATAAAAGCTCCAATGACTCACACAAAAAAGATATTTTCTGCTTATTTTCAAATTCTACCTATAATGTGTTGAAATAATAGAAAATATTATGAACTATTGATATTTTTTAAATGAAATATGGTGTTTTAAGTACCATAATGAGAACCAAAATATGTAAACATTGGCTACAGTGATTTAAGTGCAGAAATGTGTAATTGATGCAATTAGGTGCCTCACTGGCATTTTAATGAAGTCTGTATTTGTACATATGTAAGTAATTATAATTTGAAAATATTCTGATTTCTTTATCCTCTATTTTCTTCCCAAATTATAGTACAACATACATACTCAGTACTTTATTTTTTTGAAAGCAATATTTATTGAGAGAATAGAAAAGCTCCCAGAGCAGGAGGGGACCCAAGGGGGTTGCCCAGTACTTTATTTTTTAAAAACTTTATTATTATCAAATGTGAAACATTCACAAAATTAAATAAAATGGCATAATGAGACCAATATGTCCACCACTCTCTTCAATAATCAGAGCGTGGCTGATATTGTTTCATTTATGTCTCTATTTACCACCCATCCCCCACCACTAGATTATATGAAATCGAATGCCAGGTATGATTTCATTATTAAATACTTTCATACATAAACTGAATACCAATAATACATCTAAAATAATTTTCTGTGATTTATTTTATTTTATTTTTAAAATTTATACACAATAATTGTTCATATTTGTGGGGTTAATAGGCACAATTATATGTATTATGCATATAGTGTATAGAAATCAGATCAGATAGTTAGCATATCCATCATCTCAGTTACCATTTCTTTGTATTGGGAACAGTTAATATCCCCTTCTAGCTATTTGAAACTATATAACATGTTATAAAATGTATTTCCTTCATACTATTAGTCAAAGAATTATATGATCTTTCCTCTTGATTCTCTCTCTCTCTTTTTTCTTTATAATTTATTTGAATCTGGATCCCATTAGAACCCACACATTGTATTTGGCTAATATTTCTCCCAAATTTTCTAAACTTAGGTTTTGTCTTCCTCCCTTTTTTATTTTCTCATCAATCATTTTTTAAGAAAACAGGGTCCTTTGTCCTGTGGACTTCTCATTTTCTGGGTTTGGCTCATTGCACTACCTTGGGGTTATTGCTAACAGGTGCCTCTAAACTGTTACTTTAATATTTTAATTTAAGATCATTTTCCATTCTTTACTTTGAATATAAATCTCAGCATGTCTTCATTTCTCTGTTCAAATGAAGTCCAATCCAAATTCTAACTTTTTCATGCCATACCACATTTGCAGCATTTTAGAAGAAAAAAGTGCATATAAAAAGAGTGCATTCCCACTTATTCCTAGGTGTTAGGAAGAGCAATTAATTGGAAGACAAATACTGCATGCTCCCACTCATATGTAGAACCTAAAAAAGTTGATCCCACAAAAGTAGACAGTGACTGTCAGAGACTGGGGTGGTTAGCAGGGAGTGGGGGACAGGGAGATGTTGGTCAAAGGCTCCGTAATGATAGTTAGGAGGAGTAAGTTCAAGAGATTATTGTACAGCATGGTTAATGATGACATAAGGTATTCTTGAAAAATGCAGAGAGTGGATGTTGAATTTCTTAACACAAAAATGATAACTATATGAAGTAATGCTTCTTAAAATAATTAACCATTCCATGATGTGTATATACTTCAAACATCATGTTGTACATGATAAAAACACAATTTTGTCTGTCAATTTAAAAAAGTTCTTAAAAAGAATAAAAAGATTAATTAGCTTAAAAAAATAACTTATTCTTTCTTGTGAGTGGTGTAAACTTCCACTAAGGTGTACAAAAGCCATTTTAAGCCCTCTGAGTAAGAGTCCTTGAAGGTGACTTCTAATATGGTCGTCAATTCTTAAATTATTAAGTGCTTGTTGATCATTGTAATTTTAAAGAATTAAATTCCTGAAATCACAAGCTTTGTTCTGATGGGCTAATTCTCTCCTCTTCATAACTGTTCAAACGTAGTGTTTCTCTGTTTGCTGGGGAGAAATGGGGGAGAAAGGACTCATTTCCAGAAGGATGGGTTGGAATCACTCATTGGGCTTTTAATGCCCCCTCTACTCCTCTCTCCCCTGCTGGACTGAAGATGACTGTTGTAGTGACTCACTTCTATTGATGGAATCATAAAACATCCTTCAGATGTGCTGGGGCAGAAAATGATTGAAAACCACTGTCAACAGTCTATTTATGTTACACTTTCATGAAAAAGTTTGCTATATATAGTTGGAATGCACCTAGTTGACCCTCAAAGGCATCTTAACCTAAGATATTGACTGTCAAAAAATAAAAATGCCATAGAAAATAATGACCTCAAGCCGGGCTCAGTGGCTCAGCCTGTAATCCCGTGCCTTTTGGGAGGCTGAGGTGAGTGGATTGCCTGAGCCTGCGGGTTCGAGACCCGCCTAGGCAACTTGGCGAGACCTCATCTCTACAATAAATCAAAAATTATTGCCTGTAGTTCCAGCTACTTGGAAGGTAGCGCGCGCCTGTAGTTCCAGCTACTTGGAAGGCTGAGGTGGAAGGATCACTGGAGCCCAGCAGGCGAGGCTGCGGTGGCCGGGAGCGGCCACTGCACTCCAGTCTGAGCAACAGAGTGAGACTCCAACTCAAAAAAAAAAAAAAAAAAGAAAGAAAATAATGACCTCTCTTTCCCCACTATGGAAGCAGGCTTTTATTGTATATATCGATTATATTAGGGATAAGGATACATTTCTTTCTTTCTTTTTTTTTCTTTGAGACAATGTCTGGCTTTGTTGCCCAGGCTAGGGTGCAGTGGCACGATCGTTGCTCACTTCAGGCTTAAATTGTTGACCTCAAGCGATCTTCCTGCCTCAGCCTTTCAAGTCTCTAGGACTACAGGTGTGCTCCATCACTCTCAGCTAATTTTTATTTATTTTTCCTTGTTTGTGGCCACATGGTGTAGCTATGTTGCTCAGGCCAGGCTTGAACTCCTGGGCTCAAGCAATCCTTCTGCGTCAGCCTCCCAAAGCACTGGGATTACAGGCATGAGCCACCACGCCCAGCTCAAGAATACCTTTATGACTAGAGAAATGTGTTTATTTATTCAGTGGGGATTTATTGAGCATCTGCTTGCATTATGTGTTATAATTGCATTTTGTAATTATCTGAGTATGAAAGGAAATAAAAACGTAAACCATATCTCTGTCCCCTGAGAGCTTATAGTCTAATAGAAGAAAAAGGCATATATCATAAAACAGTTAAATAAAAATGAAACGTAATAACAAATTAAGAATCAGAATTTGGGATGATAAAGTCTATAGGAAGCAGACTGAAGGGGAGAATAAGGACCAAAAGATTGCTGATGAAGTTTGGGGCCTCTCCTATTTAGGTGGTGGTATTTTTAACATATGAAGTGGAATTGATGACCCTCTCTAGAACCTCTAAGTTTCCTCCATATTTGTGATTCACAGTAGAAAATTACCCAAATTACCATAATCTACAGTTCCAATGAACAAAAACTGTCAGTACAACCAAAATAATGTAACTCTTTCAATTAAACTGACAAGCTACATTTGCAATGTATTTGCTAAAAATAAATGAAATATCTCAAAGTAAAAATAAGGTATGAGCAGAAAGCCCCAATTGTTTTCCATTATTTAAGTGAAGGTAGAAAAAAACACAATAATTCTTTACCTTTTTTGTGTTAGGTATTCTGTGGAGAATTGGTGAAAAGTATATAGCCCATCCCTAAACAATTCTTGTATTTACGTACAGCATATTGCACATATTTCAAGGATTCATGGACCTTTGACTCCATGTTTGAGAATTCTGATGTGTAAGAATAAAACAGATTCAGATTTTCTAATCTCTTTCAAGTGGTGGGAAGGGCAATGGGCTTAAAGTCACATGTAATAAATTGGGTCCAAGAAACAGTGCTAGTGGACAAGTAAATAGTAGTTATAGGTAGGCTTATCAGTGCAAAAGGGGAAGGGGCTCAGAGAGTGTGATGGCCCCATGAGACTGGGCTTTCATATGTTCCTGAAGGCATGTTCCATGCTTAGACTACACACATTTAAATAGTGTATACTCAGGTACTTAAGGAGAATGTGGAACAAATTTGAGTACAACAAATAGTGAAAAATGAATAAATAGCAAAGTAAGTTATACCATCCCTAGCAGTTTTAATTTAAAAACTTGTGTTCTGAAGCATGCACAAAAGGGAGTTAAATAATTATTTTCTTCAGACCTTCAAGCCTGGGTTACTTTCAAACAAACTGTGCATGCAATGCCTCCATAGTACCACACGTCATTTTAAAAGACTCTTCCTTAACTTATGTACTGGAATTGTGTTTTCAACCTAACAGGAAACTGTTTTCATTAGAATGATCAAAACTCGATAATATGAGACAAAAGAAAAAGTTAATTCCTGAGAATGATCATTTAAGAAATAGAATAGCCAGCATATATTGCTGTTTTAAAGAGGAATAGCTGTCAACATGTGTTACCAATAGTTAAAGGTCTCCAGAAAATTTCTAATATCTCTCTGTCGATCAATAAAGATAGCATCATACTCATCACCATGGCTTTGGTTGTCAGAAATGATGTATTTATTGACTAAATGCAGTACTTTGGAAAAGCAAAAAGCAGAGTTAACTTTGAGGAAGTATTGATTATGGAATTTTAGTAGTAGTAATTTCCTCTTACTCTGAATAATATTTTAGTTATGGATCTTTACCTAATATTAGGATTAAATACTTATTAAATAATTATATAACTTTGAAAGTAAAGTACTTTATTAGTTCCTATTATAATAAGGCCTATGAATAGCAAATGGCTTATTTGCATTTGGACCAGACCACCAAGAAATCAGTAACAACACTAGCCAAGTGCGGATGAAAGGTTGGATTCCAGAGTTTAAATGCAAAGTTTATTAAATAACATGTTTATTAAATCATAACAGGGACTCAAAAGTGGTAGCAAAACTCATTGGATTGGTAACTAGCAAGGCTATTTTAATTATTGTTGAGCTTACTTTTCAATCCCCTTCATTCACTTCCTCTTTTTCTCTCTCACACATTAATGTCATTGACTTTTAAAGCCTAAATCAAGATTCTCTCTCTATAGGAATAGATCTCTGCCTATCTATGATCTGTGTTGTCTGCATTTAAATTTCTTCCAGACACATCATCTGGCAATAGAGGTAATGGTGAAAAGGAAAAGATGGGTATAAGAATATAAAGAATCCATGGTTCTTCTTTTAAATTTACAAGAGATTTCAATTAGTCTTTTGGGGAGAAACATAAGATTTCTGTATTTGACATTATTTTGATTACATTGAAATGTCACTGACATGAAGTTTGAACTCATGCATTTGTTTTTGTTTATGTAATTAGCATTTGGGTGTCTACCGTATACAGTGCAGTCAGCTGGCATTCAGCAAAACAAGCATACTGGCTTTTAAAGTACTGAAATATTTTTATGCCGGTAGGGAAATGGCACTTTCCTGAGTGCCATAGCCCATCTGGAAGTCTCAGATCCTGTTGCAGAAAACTCTAGATTTCCCTATGATCCGGAAAATAAAAGGAAACTGAATAGCACAGCAGAGGGTCTTCAGGACCCGAATCTAGTGCCAGGACAGCATCATTCTGATTGGCCAGGACTCTATGCTGTACCAGTTGTTAAAATATTTAATAGCACCTTTGGCTATATGCAAAGCACTGTGCTCAACTCATCAGGGAATTAAAAGGTCACATCCCTTGCTCTCAAGAAGCTCACAGATGAATCAGTAGTAATAATTTTAACAACAGCTGACATTTACTGAGCACTTACTAGTGGCTTTGTTCTTAGCATGTTTTATATATCATCTCATTAATTCTCATGATATCCTTGGGAGTTTATGTTCTCCTTTACAGGTTAGAAATCCAAGGTATAGAGAGAATAAATAATTTTCCAAGGTCATGCAAACCATCAGTGGATGTCTCCATCCATATCAGGCAGTCCGACTCTTTAAGGGGCATTGGAGGAGGCACGTAGAGTTCTTATGTGTCACTAGTCACATAATCCCCCTGGTTTTCAGGTCCATCATCTGTGGAGTGACTAGGTTGGTTTACATGGTGTCTCTTAGTCTGAAAAACCTATGATTCTATGGCAGTTATAAGATAAATATCAATTCAAAGCAGAAATCATAATCATAACTCAAGGCAGAATATAGAAAACCCTATAAGAGAGATAAATGCAAAGCGTAGTTGGGGCTATTCATAGTTTGTTTCCAGAAAACCTAAAATACTCCTTTTTCTCCCATCCCTCCTTTTCAATTAAAATAATCTTAGTGTAAATCAACAATTGTTCTGGGGGGCTGTTTGTTATGGGGTATTGATTTCTTTTTCATGTTTTGTTTTCTTATCATTGTCTGCTGCAATTTAAATAAAAATTAAAGCATTTTAAGGTATTTTGTAGACAGACCAACCAAAATTAATTTTTATTTTAAAGTGTTTTTCTCTTTAACTGATCTAAAGATGAAAGCAAAATCTTATGTAGAAATATTTTGATATTTTTACAGTGAGCTTTCCCATGTTTTTTATGTCTTAATTTTCTTTGCTACATTTACTGTAGGTTGCATAAGAACTTTTACTCGCTTGTAATTGTGCCTCAGACTTTTTGAAAGTCTACCTTCTAAATTGCCCAGATGATCGAGAGTCTACATGTTACCATTGGCTTATTCTTGTGCTTTCTGTATTTAAAACTTTGGCTCTACTAAGCAAATTCAAGTTTATAATTTAGCTAATAGTTTTACAGACAATTCATATGATTATGATGTTGTTTGGTTTTAACTGAGCTATACTAGTTCATTTCATAAGGAAATGATGCTGTAGACAAATGCAAATAAAACCTGTGTGTTAAGCATCAAGAAATGTTTCTTAGAAATAAACTAGAGATTTAAAAACATAATAAAATAAATAAATAAATAATTTTAGTGAGAAAAAAGTCATAGATGGCTTCTGTGAAGAGGTGGTATTTAGACTAGATCTTGAAGATGAAAAAAATGAGAGAGAGGGCATTTTGGACAAAGCAGACAGCGTGAACCAATAAGTATTTCACTGGGAAGTAAGACATAGGTTTATAGAAACTTGAATGTCTTCTCTGTGCCAGGGACTGTCAAGTATTAGGAACACAAGACAGACTGAAAGACAGTTCCTGTCCGGTGAGGGTGACAGAGAAGTTAATCAACAGTTGTAATGCTGTGATTGGAAATATGCATTGCGTTCTTCATATTTGTTGAAGGCACATAATTATTGAAGGTGCCTATTTTCCAGGCACATTGAAGATGCTGGAGATATACAAGAGAACGAAATAGACCAAAATCTCTGCCTTCATGAAGCCCATACTCTTCTGAGCAAGATAAGCAGAGAATAAATAAATAAAATATAGAGGATGGCAAATGGTGATAAGTACATTGGAGAAAAACAAGGCCGGGAGGGAATGGAGTCTGCTGGAGTTGGGAGGAATGGCTACAATTGTAAATATCAAGAGGTCAAGAAAGATTCACTGAGGAGATATTTGAATAAAATGCTGAAAGCCTTAATAAGGGAGCAAGTCCTAAGACTCTCTAGAGTGGAACATGTTCCTGGCAGCAACAGCTGTATCCTCTCCACCGTCAAGTCTCAGATGTCTCACACAAACCCCAGCAATATTTCTCCCTTTTCTTCGCATCATCAATCTGCTGCCACCGTCTCCTACACCACCCAGTCTGCTACTGGTGTTCCTTACTCACTCCAACCAACCGTTTGATCTCCTTGCTCTTCTGTGAACATACCGGGTGACTTTCACATCAGGGAGTTTGCACTTGGCTGCCACATATGTAGAGAGTGAATCTGAAAGATGTAAGTCTGAAGGGTGAGGGAAAAGTAGTGAATAAAGTAAGAGATAATCAGTACCTGAATTAGGGCTATTCTCTGGGGGAATGGAGAAAAGTGGAAAGATTGAGGGAGATTTAGAAGAAAAAAAATGACCAGGATTTGGTGATTAATTGGATATGGTAGCCGAAGGAGAATGAAGACTTAAGGGAATTCCCAGGTTTCTTTCTTGGGTAACTGGATGATGATGCTGTTCACTGAGAAAGATGAAGTTTTGGGGGCATTTATAATATAATGAATGTGGTTTAGGGAATAATAATCTTTAATGGCAATGGGCATGGTCAGGGCAGGAATAACATAAAGATTTAAAGAGGATAATATCCACTTAATTTCATGTCAGTAGTTTAGAAGTGTTATAATGTATTTTTTAACCACTTCTTGTAATTTAACACAAGTAATCATATGATCTTGAGAGAAAGAAAAATAGGGGAACCCATTCAGAGAAGGCCTTTTAATGAGATCTGAAAGATGAAAGGTGCCCTCTGTGCTGTTAGCGAAGGAAGACTCCAGAGAGGGGCCTCAACAAGTATGCAGCCATGTCTCCAAAGCATCCCATTCACATGCTCAAAAGTGAATTTCCAGCGAGTGCTCTGCCCCTTGCCCTCCCTCTAGCTTCCCTAGACCAGGGTGGGAACGCTCCATCCAGCCAACTGTGCACTCCAGAAACCCAGAGGTCAACCTGAACACCCCTTCTCCCCCACACTTCCAACCACAAGTCGCCTGGGCTGTCCTTGGAATCTGACTGCCGCTAATCCTCCATCCTGTCCAAGCTGCCATTTTCTCTCTCCTGAACTGTGCAGCAGCCCCCTGCTGGTGCCCTGCTTTTGTTCCTGTGCACTTCCAACCCAACCTCCGTATTCAGCTGAGTGGTCTTTGAAAAACGCAAGTTTGTGCCTGTCACTCCCTGTTGTAATGTCTTTTTATAAACATATCCTAAGATACTTAGTCATGTACCAACTTATTTTAGACCTTTCAGAAAATTTCCATTTATCTGCCAAGCAATTGTTCCCCATGGAAGAAGAGCTCTGGTGACAACTTTGTTGTCACTAATTCTGATGTTCCATAACTCACATATTTTTCTAACTATTGTCATTTGATTTAGATGACTTAAAAGCTTTTTGTTTCAACCCATATATATGGATTCTACATATATATATAGAGAGAACAACCTTTAACAACACATTTTTTTTAATCACCAGAAAAGGTGATCATTTCTTGATCACAAGCAGTAATGTTTCTTGTCCTCAGCTCAACCTCATTATAACTATACATTTGAGCAAACTAAGATATCCTCTGAAATGAGTCACCTCATCCCGGGGTTCAACTGACATGAAGAATTACCTTATTTTAGTCAGAAAACCTTAATTAGATTAGGTTGGCCTTTCTGAACTTTCTGTGTTGCTACATACAGGAGTTAAAAACCTTGATCTATGCATATCACACAAATCAGGAGAAAACAAATGAGAGCAGAAATGAACTCATGTTTCTGTATGCAGCTGCTTTGATGAAGACATTTCAAATAGAAACCAGAAAACCAGAAGCACAAAACTAAGGAGATAATAGCCAATGAAGGGGAGAAGTGATTAATTCAGATCAGGAAAAAAGCTGCAGAGTTCAAAGAGACTATGATGAAATTATTAGGGGCTGTTGGAGATGTAATCCATATCTCTTGTCACATGTGTCCTGTGTGATAGTGCCGTGAATGTCATGGGAGAAAATTAATGCCTTACAAAATAAACATGTTTAAACTTATGAAAAATACCCACACAAGAGACTGATATACATATGTTCAGAGGTGGACACATTTGTCTCTACAGGGAAATTCATCTACTACGTGGTAAGAGCAGCTGACGTCAGGAAACTGAAAGTCACATTTTAACAGAACCTTTTATTAATATTGATCCATAATTGTGGCTCTGCAGAAGTTTTTATCTCATTCTGTTTTTATGGCATCTTTTGTAATATGATAATATATCTGAAAATTATTATTGAATTGCAAATAAAATGCATTCTAAATGTACACTCCTTAGGTAAAGGGAGAGACCCAACATTTGCTGTTTTCTGCACTTGGAAAAAAAATAATAAAGAGTTATCTAATTTTCTTTTTCTTAAAAACAATCCCAACATTTTGACTATACTGATTTAAATTTTAAGTTATTTTGGGATTCTTCAAACTATAAGAGTTTTAATCTCCAAGATGGGAGGCTTGAATATGGGAATGTAAGTACTAATGTTTTTCTAATTTTATCCCATAATTTATGGACTCACTGAGCTATATTTCTTCTTGAAGTTGCCAGGAGTTCTACCTGGTCACAGACCTGCCTGACGTGTGTGAATGGGCAAGGAAAATTACCTAAATAAAAAGAGTGTCATGGATTTAAAGAATACAGTGCATTTTCCCTGAATGAGCATTCATGACTTCCTGCAGGAAGGTGGATGACATAGGACAACGGATTACTTTGTTTTGATTGAAGATTGAATTAATGTTACAGTACCAATGCTTTGTCTATTCACAGGCAACAAATAAATGAGGGTGTGATACTGAAATGAAAAAATGGGATAAAGCTGTCTTATATAAGAGTCAAATATAGCAGAAGCAACTATCAAACTTTATTCAGACATCAAGAGAGAATCATATCTGAACTGTCCTTTTTATCTCATTCCTGTTTCTCCCATGCAATGCTTTATATACACTTCTAATAGTTGAACTGATTTTAATGGATGAATTTTTATTTAAAAGTAAAAAAAAGATGTTCTCTGCTTCAAGCAGCAGGTGTGTTTTTAATCTTTAATAGGTCACCTTCCCAAGTGCAAGCAGGCAAGCTGTTATTGATCAAAGAGGTTTTGTTGGGTAGCTCTCAGATTATTGAGTGACAAACTTTATTGAATTTGACTTAACAGAAGTCAGAAGACAGCTGAAGCATAAGAGCTTGCACTGCCATCAGAGTCATTTTACGACAGCCAGGGAGCAAAGCTCAGAGATGGATACTGAGCTCTTTGCTGGCCCTTGGAGATTAACTGAGCAGCCTTCCTACCAATTCCCAAGCCTGTCAGCAGAACCAATTAGATTTTCAACCAGTAGACAAGAAGGGTGGCACTTGGGGACCTTTTTGCTTTAGGTCGAAGGCTTTTCAGACTGCGATGAGATGACATTGATGATGACACGTTGAGCATTGGTTGGTTTTAAGACAAGTTAAATTAGCAGTCTTGAAATGATTCCAACTGTCTCCTGACTTCTCACTGTTGCCATATTCAGTGGATCCTGTCAGGAGCAAGTTGATGACTTAATAGTCTTTCTTGAGTGGATTTGAGCACTTTGGCTGTGTGTTTATGTGTAGTTGTCATGCTTAAAATATTCATATGAAGGCTTGAAATATTTATTTGAAGGCGCCTTCTGCAGAGTTCAGCAGTAAGGCTCTTGGTGCTTCTACCTACTTTTTATTTTTTATTTTTTGCTTCCCTAAGCAGTTATTTTGTACAACTACCTTTTATTCTATCGCATGTATAATTGATGACAATGTTTCATGTAATTATTGATAACTTCATTTATGATAAAGTTAAAGAGCCTTTTTGACATCATACTTCTCTCCCAGACTACTGTAAATTCAGATCTACTTCTCATAATGGTTTGGGAACCACTGGGGATTACTAAGGGCACTGTTGTTTTCATTCTAGAACCTTTGATCCAAGAAGACTGAGGCAGGTTTTAATGGAAGGGATATAAACAGAAGAATATAAACATGGATGTAATACTAGACACGATTAAGGTTGTATTAAATGATGGAAGCAGGGTATCTTTGAGAAACTTCATTTTTTACCTTGGAAAAGTTATACAGAATACTTACTTGAAGTGTTGAAGTACCATTATTCAAGCCTACATTTGCACTTAAAAATCACTGAATAGTCTTAACATCTTCTAACCTCAGACAGTTATGAGTGTACTTCGACAGTCTGACAATTAGGTTTGCACACCATCCTAGAAAAAGTGCTGCTTAACCTCATTGTTGAATATCAATTGTGGTCACTTTTGAAGTACTCCCCTTGGGAAGTTATGCACCGACGCCAGCACCTAGTCCACCTGTCAAAGCAATTTTGGAACTGTTTTTCTGGAATGGCCATCAGAGCCATTGTCATTATTTGTTGAGGTCTGACAATTAAGTTCACAAACTTGCCACAGCGCCCTTACATTGGCATTACTCTGCAAATAACTGTATTGGAACACCCTCCCTACTCACCTGATCTGGCCCCTAGTTATTTTTTTCTTTACTCAAAGATAAAGGAAATATTGAAAGAAAGATATTTGATGACATTCAGGACATCAAGGGTAATGCTACGACTCTGATGGCCATTTCAGAAAAAGAGTTCCAAAATTGCTTATATGGGTGGACTAGACTCTGGTGTCAGTGCATAGCTTCCTAAGGGGAGTACTTCAAAGATGGCCATAGTGATATTCGGCAATGAGGTATGTAACACTTTTTCTAGGATGAGTATGTGAACTTAATTGTCAGACCGTACATTATATAGACAATTGAGGTTTTTAAATTATAAAATTTAAGATTTTTTAATATTTAGCAGAGTTACCTGACATATAACTCATTTGCAATAACTTGTAATTTGTTTCACCCAACTCATAAGTAAGAATTCTGGCTGATTATATTTATACAAATGTGTATATATATATATTGGCAAACGTATGTATATATATGTATATAAATAATTCATGTTTTGTAACAAAGTTCTATACTTTCTACAATTACATGCTGGAGCTTGACGATTGCTGACCCTCCAAAAGGGGTGAAAATGAAAATATTTTACATGCATAAGTTCTTTCAAGCTACTAGAGAGTGATTTTTGCTAAACTGGACTTGAAATTTTGTAGCTAGTTCTTTGGCAACCTGCAGTGAGTAAGTCCTTTTCAAAGATCTTGATTTACAAGCAGGGCATCCTAGGTGTATGTACTTAACACTGGATTTAGAAATCTGACTCTGTGGCTTCATACCTATACAATGCTCTTGGAGAGCAATTATAATATGTAGGAAATAAATCTTTGAACATTAGAATCATGTTTTGTAGTGGATTCTTCTAGATGCTTTTTAAGGTAGGCACATTTGGTCAGGATGCTTTGTGTAATCATTATCCAGTACCAATAAGCAACAACTCATGATCGATGTTGCCAATAGAAAACCCCATTCAAGAGAAAAAGGAAAAAGAAATGACAAAAAAAAAAAAGGAAAATGACAACAACAAAGAAAACCCCACTCACTTCTTATATTATTTTGAAGCAAACCCCAAGATAATTAAATAATCTTATTCATAGATATTTTTGTATCTATCTCTGAAATGTAATTTAACCATATAATTAACACCTCTACAAAGATTTAACAGGTCAGGCACAGTGGCTCAGCCTGTAATTCCAGTACTTTGGAAGACTGAGGCAAGAGGATTGCCTGAGCCTGGGGGTTTGAGCCAGCCTAAGTAACTTGGTGAGACTGTGTCTCTACAATAACCACAAAAACTAGCCAGTCATGGTGGCATGCATCTGTAGTTTCAGCTACTTGGAAGGCTGAGGTAGAAGGGTCCCCTGAGCCTAGCTGGTCGAGTCTGCAGTGGCCGTGAGCATGCCACTGCACTCCAACCTGGGTGACAAAGAGTGAGACTCCAGCTCAAAAAAAAAAAAAGATTTAACAGTAATTCCTAAATATCATCAAAGAGAGAGTCCCAATGTCCATATTCAGATGCTGTTTATTATGGCTATAATTCCAATGTTTAAAGTTTTTTTGTTTCTTTTTTTGAGTTGGAGTCTCGCTCTGTCACCCCGACTGGAGTGCCGTGGCTGCTCCCGGCCACCGCAGCCTCGACC
>NW_007087380.1:334766-342387 GCF_000164805.1 Carlito syrichta | reverse complement strand
GGCGGGTCTCGAACCCGTGGGCTCAGGCAATCCACTCACTTCAGCTTCCCAAAGGCGCAGGATTACAGGCTGAGCCATGGAGCCCAGCTTAAAGTTTTGATACATTTTTTTCTAAGCACACATATTTTTTCCCTTAAAACTATGGTTTTATTGTCCCTTGATACTTATTTTTTATCTCTTTTCATCCTTCTCAGCCAGGACCACATTGTTGGGCATTGCAGCCACACTCTCATCAGTACCTTTAATACTTTCACCCTCTTTTAGGCTTACTCATATATCACCAACCCCACATAAAGCTAAAATTGGTATTCTCTGCTCCTGGGCAGTCAAATGCAATCGAAGAAAAATGCATAACTGTTGATGGCATCATTACACATTTATGATGCTCAGCCTCAGGTCCCCCCCCCATACCACCTGGCGGTCATTTTGCCCATTCCCATAGGAGCTACTTCAAATCCATACCTCCTTCCTCAGTTCCCAACCTTACCAATATCTAGGCAATATCCAATATTATACCAGTCATAATAGAGAACTTCAACTTCTATTTCTCTAAGAAAGAACAATAGTTGTTTCATTTTTTTTCTTTTCTTCATATTTAAATGTATCTTTACTCATCTTTGTTTCTACCTATGTTAAAAAAAAAAAAAAAGATTTCCTTCATCCAACAAGATGAATGTTTAGGGCCAGATTGCCTGGGCAGCGAGACCTCATCTCTACAATAAATCAAAAAATCAGCTGGGCGTGGTAGCGCGTGCCTGTAATTCCCGCTACTCGGAAGGCTGAGGCGGAAGGATCGCCGGAGCCCAGCAGGTTGAGGCTGCGGTGGCCGGGAGCAGCCACTGCACTCCAGTCTGGGCGACAGAGTGAGACTCCAACTCAAAAAAAAAAAAGAAAAATTAAGGCTCCACTCCCTCTTAGTATGTGTCATTAGGTAAGTTATTCAACTCCTCTTTGCTTCAGTTTTCTCACCTGTAAAATAACAAATATTATAGTTTTTACTTTTAGAGTTGGTACGAGGATGAAGTGGCTTAATGTATGTGATGTTCTTAGAACAGAACCTGGCACATAAGAAAGCACAATATATAATGATAGTTATTTCATTTTTTTTTTTTTTTGATTCAGCATCTCACTCTGTCACTCAGACTGGAACGCAGTGGCATGATCACAGCCCACCACAGGCTTTACCTCCTAGGCTCAGGCAATCCTTCTGCCTTAACCTCTCAAGTAACTAGAACTATAGGCACATGTTACCATGGCCAGCTAATTTTTTGTAGAGACCAATTCTTGCTACTTTGTCTAGGCTGGTCTTGAAAACTCCTGGGCTCAAATGATCCTCCTGCCTTGGCCTCCCAAAATGCTGGGATTACAAACATGAGCCACTATGCCTGGCCTTTTGTTATCTTTTCAAGACTCTACTTGTGTTCCTGCCTTAAGGACTTTTTGAGACCCTACCTGTGTTCCTGATTGTGACAAATAGCACACAAGAAATGGACAAGGGAGGCCTCTTTACATTGGATGGCCTAGCAGGCCTCTGTGGAAGTGAATTGGAGCTGAGATCTGAAGAATGAGAAGGGGCCAGTCAAGGGAAAGCTGGGAAAACATATTCTAAGCAGAGGAAACAAATGCTCTGAAAGAAGAAGATTGTTTAGTTACCTTTGAGGAAACAAAAACTAGTTAAGAGTGAAGTGTAGCAGGAAGGGTGAGAATGGTTCAAGATGAAGCTGGGGAGATATGCCGAATCCAGACCGTACAAAACCTTGTAGGCCAAGGTAAAGAGAATAGATTTTATCCTAAGAGCAATGAGAGACTATTAGAGAGTTTTAACTAGAGGAATAACATGATCTAATTTGTGTCAGGTGAAGATTACTCATTTTGCTTCATCGAGGATAGATTGTTAGAAAGACAAGAGTAGAATGAGGAAAAGTTGATAAAAGACTATTGAATTATTCTAAACGAGAGATGATGGTGATCTGGATTGTGGTTCTGGCAATAGTAATGAATTGAAATAGATGGATTCAAGATGTAATTGGTGGTAAAAGTTAGGAGATAATGGATTAAATGTGAGGGATAGGGAAGGATAGGCAAGAATAAAGTATAACTTTGAAGTTACTGGCTTGACCAATAGGGCAGATGGTAGGTTGATTTACCTAAGTCATTCTCTAGTCGAGTCATCATCTCCAGGCACTCACAGGCGAAGATAAGGAATAATCCAAGGTCAACTACAAAGGTATTCTTTTGGTTTCAAAATGACCCTAGTTTCTTATTCATTCCTCATAGTATGATAAATTGTGAAGAAAACTTCCACTTATTTATGTCTAGGGTCTTTTTTAGTTTTTAAAAGTCAACTTTATAGAGGTATAATTTGTATATAATTAGTGTACCTGTTTTAACTATACATTTCAATATTTTAACAAAAAGTATACACACGTGTAACCACTACTTTAATGAAGCTATGAAATCCTTCTATTGTATCATTCTGAAATGTTCTCTCATGTCCTTTTGGGGTTAACCCCTAACCCCAGCCCCAGGAAACTGCAGATCTGCCTATTGTTACTATAGTTTAGACTTTTGTAGAATTATATATAAATGGCATTAGATAGTATGTAATCTTTTGCGGTTGCTTTTTTCCCCCTTCAAATCATTGTTTTTTTGAGATCCATTCGTGCTATTTTGTATCGATAGTCCAGTCTTTTACTTTGGAGTTGTATTCCATTGTATAAGTACACCACCAAAAATTTGTTCATCTATTCACTTGCTGATAAATAGGTTGGGTTATTTTCTGTTTCAGGCAATTGTGAATAAAGCTGTTAGGAACATTTGTGTAAAATATCTTTTAATGGCTATAAGTTTCATTATTCTTGGGTAAATGCCTAGGAGTGGAATGGTTGAGCTGTATGGTATATATGTTGTATATTTAACTTTTTGAGACACTGCCAAACTGTTTTCCCATTAGCAGTGTTTGAGAGTTTCATTGCCCACCATTCTAGTGGCTATGAAATGGCATCTTATTTTGACCTTAATTTGCATTTCATGATGATTGTTGTGAATATTTTTTCATGTGTTTATTGGCCATTTGTATGTCTTTTTTGTGACATTTGTGCATTGTTCAACTCTTTTGTGCAGTTTTTAATGTAATTGTATGCCTTCTTTTAATTGAATTGTAATTATTCTTTATATAACCTGAGTATAAGTCCTTTGTTAAATGTGCCAGTCTGTGGCTCAGTTTTTCATTTTATTAATACTGTCTTTTGAAAAGCAGAAGTTTTTAATTTTGATGACTTCTAAGTTATCTTTATTTTTTCTTTAATGGCTATGTCTTTTGTATTCTGACATATTTTTGCACATAACAACATCATGAAGATTTTTCTCCTATGTTTTCACTTGGAAGCTTTAAAACGCTGGCATTTCTGTTTAGGAATATGATATCTTTGAATTTTATTTTTAATATGGTGTGAGGTAAAGAAAAAGACTTTTAAAAAAAAATCTACACTGATATCTACTTTTAAAAATATTATTTGTTGAAAAGGCTATCCTTTCTCCCTTTGAATTGCCTTTTCATCTTATTGAAATCAATTATACAAATGTCCAGATCTCTCCCTGGTCTCCCTTTTCTATCCATTGATTGATATGTCTATGTTTATGCCAATATCACACTGTCTTGATTACTATAGATCTATACATCTTAAAATCAGGAAGTATAAGTCATCTAATTTTGTTATCTTTTTTCCCAAAATTGTTCTGGATAGTCTAGATCCTATGTATCTCATATAAATGTTAGAATCAGCTTGGCAATCTCTAAAAAAAAAAGCAGAAGAAGCATGTTATGTTTTTAATTAGGGTTGCATTGAATTGAATCCATAGATAAATTCAGAGAGATTTACATCTCCAGTAATTAATAATATTAAGTATTTTGATTCATAATCGGAATATCTCATTTCATGTATTTATGTTTCCTTAAATTTTTCTCAATAACGTTTTGTAGTTTTCTGCAGGCAGGTCTTATATATCCACCCTGATATGCATATTTATTCCTATTATTTTATGTTTTTTTTTTTAAATGCAACTGTTAATGGTGTTGTATTTTAATTTCATTTTCAATTACTACTAGTATATAGAAATACAATTGATATTTGTATATTGACTTTGAATGTTGTGACATTACTAAATTCACTTAGTCATTTTAATATTGTTTTTTTAGAATTTCCCAGAGTTTTTTAATATGTAAGATTGACAGAGTCCATTTGGGCTGCTATGTCAAAATACCATAAATTGGGTAGCTTATAAACAACAGAAATTTCTTTCTCAGCTCTGGAGGCTGAGCAGTCCTCAAAGCATCAGCAGATTTGGTGTTTGGTGAGGGTCCATTCCTCATAGATGGTGCCTTCTCAATTGTGTCCTTACATGGTAGGATGGGCTGCCTAACTCTCTGGGTCTCTTTTATAAGAGCACTAATTCCATACATGAGGTTTCCACCCTCATGGTTTAATTGCCTCCTAAAGACCCCACTACCAAAAATCATCACTTTGGGGGCTAAGATTTCAACATATAAATTTGGGGGGGACACATATTCAGGCCATAGGTAAGACAATTTTGCTTCATCCTTTCTATTCTGTATGCCTTGATTTCCTTTTCTTGCTTTATTGTACTGACTAGGACCTCTAGTGCAACACTGAATAGAAGTGCTGAGAGTGAATATTCTTGTCTTGTTTCTGATCTTAGGACAAGGCTTTTAATATTTCCCCATTGATTATAATGTTAATTATAGAGTTTTTTGGTAGATGTCATTTATGAGAGACTATCCTTCTATTTCTAGTTTGTTGGGAAATTTTGTCATGAATGTGTGTTGAATTTTGTCAAATTATTTTCCTTTTGTTAAATTATTTTTCTGCATCTTTTGAGATGATTATAGTTTTTCTCCTTTATTTTGTTAATATAGTAAACTACATTGATTTTCTAATAGTAATTCAATCTTGTGAAATAGGGATTAAACCCTATTTTGTCATAAGGTATTCTTTTTTGATATAGCTGGATTTTATTTGCTGTTTTGTTTAGGAATATATTATTTTGTTAAGTGTTATGTTAACTGTGTTCATCCTAGACATAGTAGTTAGTATTTTTAAAAGTTTTTTTTATGGTTTCTTTGTCTGGTTTTGGTATCAGGGTATCACTGAACTCATAGCATAAATTGGCAAATGTTCTTGCCTCTTCTCTTTTCAGAAAGAATTTGTATCAGATTGTTAGTAACTCTTCCTTAATTACTTGGTAGAATTAATGAGTGAAACCATCTGAAGCTGAAGTAACTTAGCAAAAAAATGTTTGTCTATAGAGTCAATTAAATAGATATAGAGTGCTTCAGAGTTTTTTACTTCTTCTTGTGCTAGTTTTGACAATTTTTGTCTTTCAAGGAACTTGTTTATTTCATGTAAATTTTCAGATGTATTAGGTTATAAGTTTCCCTATTATTCTTATAATGTCTATAAGACTTGTAGCAGTGTCCCCTATTTCGTTCCCAACAGTGTTAATTTGTATTTTCATCTCTTTTTCTTCTTGAGAAGTTTATCGATTTTATTGATTTTTTTCAAAGAACCAGATTTGAATTTCATCGATTTTCTCTATTGTTTGTTTTCTACTTTATTGTTTTCTCCTTTTATCTTCTTTATTTCTTTACATCTAATTACTTGGGGTTTAATATAGGTTCCTCTATCTTCTGAAAGTGGAAGTTTGTCATTAATTTCAAACCTTTCTTTTTTTCTAATGTAAGCATTCACGGATGCAAAGCTTTCTCCTATGCATTGTATATGTAACACATTTTGATATACTATCTTTTAATTTTATTCAAAATATTTTTAATTTTTTATGGTTTGTTTTTTGAGCTATGGATTATTTAGCCATGTACTGTTTATTTGCAAATGTTTGGGGATTTTCAAGACATCTTTTTGCTATCAATTTCTAACTTAATTTTAGTTTGGTCAAAGAATGGGTTCTGGCTAATTTTAATCTTTTAAATTCATGGAGTCTGGTTATATGACTCAACATGTGGTTTACCTTGGTGAATGTTCCTTGTGCACTAGAAAGAATGCATGCTTTGCCTTTGTTTGATGTACTGTTCTATAAATATCAATTAAATCAAGTTGATTGATAGTGTTATTCTCATATTCTAAATCTTTACTTATTTTATGTCTACTCACCCTATCAATTACTGGTAGAGAAGTGCTGTAATGGTCTATTATAAGTATTTTTTTTTCTGTTCATTCCTGTCAGTTTCTGCTTTATGTATTTTTTGCATACACACTTATGATTGTTGTCTTTTTAATGAAGTGACTCTTTTATATTAATGAAATGCCTCTCTTTATCCTTAATAATATTCCTTGTTTGAAGTCTACTTTGTCTGATATTAATATAATGTAATTCTCTAACTTTCTCATGATTAGTGTTCAAATGGTATATCTCGTCCCATCCATTTATATTTTACCTATTTATCTCATCATATTTTGTACGCATTTCGTATGGACAGTCATATAGTTGGGTCTTTGATTTGGAGCCCATATGACAAGCTTTGCTTTTCAATTGTACTGTTTAATTAAATTTATTATTGATATGTTGGTGTTTAAGCTTACGATCTTGCTATTTTTTCCCTATTTATCGTATTTGTTCATTATTATTTTTTCCTGTCTTTGTGTTAATTTTTTTGTTGTTATTTCATTTTTCTCTACTCTTAGTTTAGTGGCTATACCTCTTTGTTTAAAGTTTATCAATTGCTCTAAGGTTTAAACTATATAACTTTAACTTATATTCACCTTCAAATAATATTGTACTATATCACATAAAAATGTTAGAACATTTAAGAATGTACTTCCACTCTTTCCACCCTCTCTTTTATGCTATTATTATCATGTGTCTTACTTTTACTGATGTCATAAACCTCACAATACATTGGAATTATTTCTCCTTTAAACAGTTCATTATCTTTTAAGGCAACTTACAAACAAGAAAAGTGTTTATATTTATCCACATATTTACTATTTCCAGTGCTCTTCATTCCTTTATGTATACCTGAATTTCTGTATAGCATCATTTTCCTTTCACTTGAACACCTTATTTAATCATTTCTTTTTTTTTTTTTTTTGAGTTGGCATCTCATTCCGTCGCCCAGAGTGGAGTGCAGTGGCCGCTCTCGGCCACCGCAGCCTCGATCTGCTGGGCTCTGGTGATCCTTCCGCCTCAGCCTTCCAAGTAACTGGAACTACAGGCGTGCGCTACCATGCCCGGCTAATTTTTGATTTGTTGTAGAGATGAGGTCTCACCAAGTTACCCAGGTGGATCTCGAACCCACGGGCTCAGGCAATCCACTCACCTCGGCCTCCCAAAGTGCTGGGATTACAGGCTGAGCCACCGAGCCCGGCCTTAATCTTTTCTTACTATGCAGTTCTGCTAGCAATGACTTGTCATCTTTTATTTGTCATGAAAGTTTTCATTTTTCCTTCATTATTGAAGTATCTTTTCAGTGGACATAGAATTTCAGGTTGATGATGTTTTTTTTCTTTCTTTTTTTATAATCAATATTTTTTATTATGATATTGTGGGGTACAGTTAAGGGTTAGGTATACAAATACGTTTCATT
>NW_007087380.1:317932-334586 GCF_000164805.1 Carlito syrichta | reverse complement strand
TCACTCAGTATTATAGACTCTAGTTCCATCCAGGTTGCGGTGAAATTCATGATTTTGTTCTTTTTTATGGCTGCATAGTATTCCATCATGTATATGTACTCAAATCACTCTATAAAAAAGATACCTGCACACATATGTTTATCGCAGCATTGTTCACAATAGCAAGAACCTGGAAACAACCATGCTGTCCATCAAAAGAGGACTGGATTAAAAAAATAAAATAATATAATATAAAACTAAAATAAAATAAATAAAAATTTAAAAATTGTTTTTTTCTTTAACACTTTTCTCTGAATAAAGAGTTTTCCATTTTTTAGTAAGATATTAAATAAGTTTATTTTTTAAAATAAACTATTTTGTATATATCTTAGGTTTACAATATGATGTTATGGAATTCTTATAGATGTAAAATGATTACAGTAGTGAAACAGATGAACATATCTGTCATCCCACATAGTTAGTTTTTGTGACCAGAGCAGCTTAAATCTACTTATTTAGCAAACATTCCTAATACAATACAATGTTGTTAAGTGGATAAGTAATTTTAGTTTGTTTTTTTATTTGACACTTAAAATTTTTTTCCCATGTCCACTGGCTTCTATTATTTCTGATGAAAAGTCATAAGTATTCTTATCTTTATTAGAGACAGGGTCTCACTCTGTTTCCCAGGTTGGAGTACAGTGGCGTAATCCTAGCTCACTACAGCCTTGAACTCCTTGACTCAAGTGTTCCTCCCACTTCAGCCTACTGATCAGCTAGAACTATAAGCACATGCCACCAAACCCAGCTAATTAAAAAAAAATTTTTTTTAGAGTTGGGGTCTTGCTGTATTGCCCAGACTGGTCTTGAATTCCTGGCCTCAAATGATCTTCCTGCCTCAGCCTCCCAAAGTGCTGGGATTACTGGTATAAGCCACCATGCCTAGCCTCTGTTATTTGTAACATACTGTATCTTTGTGCGGGAGAGTGATTTAAAGATTTTTCTCTTTATCACTGGTTTTCAGTAATTTGATTATGATGTGCCTTAACATTGTCTTTCAAACCCCTGCTTGGAGTTTGCTGGTCTCATAGATCTTTTGTTTTATAATTTTCATCAAATTTTGGGCTTATTTTTTTTACTGTATTTCTGTACTTTTTTTCTTCTGAGTCCTTTAGGGCTTCAATTTTGTGCTTGATATTGTTCTACGTGTCACTGGGTCCTGGTTGTTTATTTATTTTTTTCTGTCCTTTCCTCTCTCTTTCAATTTGGTTAGTTTCCATCACTGTTACCAATCTTTTTATCTGTACTGACTGATCTGATACTAAGCTTATTCAGAAAATATTTTATTTCAGGTGTATATTTTTGACTCTAAGAGTTCATTTGATTCCTTTTTTTAATAGTCTCCATTTCTCTCATTATGTTTATATTTTCCTTTAATCTTTGAATATGCTTGCAATATATTTTTATTATTTCTTTTTCTGATACACCCATCATCTTTGCCATGACTGGGCCTGTTTCTGTTTATCAAATTTTCTGGGTTTCTTTTTCTCATACTTTTTTTCTTTGAAAATCTAGTACATTTTTGAGATTGCCTGATACTGTGAACATTGAATTGTTGAGGGTCTGAATTTGGCTTTTGTTTTGATAGTCAGTTGTACCACTCGTGGATCAGCTTGTTTCTTTCTTTTCTTTTTTTTTTTTTTGAGTTGGAATCTCACTCTGTTGCCCAGGGTAGAATGCAGTGGTTCACTCACGGCCACCACAGCCTCAAACCGCTAGGCTTAGGCAATCTTTCCACCTCAGCCTTCTCAGTAGCTGAAACTACAGATGTGCGCTACACCCAGCTTATTTTTTTATTTATTGTAGAGACGAGGTTTCACCAAGTTGCCCAGACTGGTCTCAAACCCCTGGGCTCAAGCAATCCTCTTGCCTCGGCCTCCCAAAGTGCTAGTATTACAGGCTTGAGCCACCGCCCCACAATTCTTTCCAGGCTTATTTTTTTTGGTCTTGTTTTGTTTTTAGCTTTTGGGGGACATATCTAGAGTAGTCTTTACATTATCGCTAATTTAGCACTACTATTAAAGCCTTACCTTTTGGGTTTTCACTGAATTCTCCTGCTATTTAGTGATGTGTCTCCAATATATCTACAAGGTACTGGAACATCTTTCAGACTGGTGTTCTTGCCTAGCCTCATGGAGTCTCACTCTGTGGATGTACTGTTTAGTGCTTAGGCAAAGATTCAAGGAGGATGCTGCAAATTTCTGAAGCTCCACTTGTACAAACCTCCATCCTCTCTGGTGTTGTTCCCAGAAAATTCCAGCCACTGCGGCCTTTTCTTATTTCATTTCTACCTCCTCAATTTAACAAGTCATCCATGTTCTGCCTGGAGCGATCTAAGGCTCATATCACTTGTTTCCCTTTTCTTTGAGATTATAGTCCTGTGCTGCCTGTTGTCTAATAGCTGAAAACAGTGGTTCCATATATTTTATCCAGTTTTCTAGTTTTTTTTTTTTTTTAAATCATTGGGAGTCAAGTCTGGTACCAGTTTTCAGCCGTCACTAGAAGCAAAAGCATTCTAGCATCCTTTTTTTTTTTGGAGTCAGAGTCTCCCTCTGTCGCCCAGGCTGGAGTGCAGTGGCACACTCAATGGCCACTCCAGCCTCAACCTGCTGGGCTCAGGCGATCCTTCCGCCTCAGCCTTCCAAGTAGCTAGAACTACAGGTGCATGCTACCACGCCTGGCTAATTTTTGATTTATTGTAGAGACAAGATATCCCCAACTCGCCAGGCAGGTCTCAGACCCACGGGCTCAGGCAATCCACTCGCCTTGGCTTCCCAAAGTGCTGGGATTACAGGCTGAGCCACCGAACACGGCCCTAATGTCTTTAAAGATTAATAGTGTACTATTTAGAAATTCACTTATACATCATTCCACAGTGATAGGTACTATGCCAGGATTTGGGAATCCAAAGGAATATATCTTCTTTCTATTTTCAAGGAACTTCACAGTCTATTAGACAGGACAAACATATAATATCGTTAATTAGAAAGGTATATGGGAGCTCAAATGAGGTCATAAGTAACTATATAAGTAACTCCAGATCAAATGGTCAACCAAAGTTTTTATATGGAAGTTTTGAGAAGTTTGCATCATGATTTGCAGAAGAAACATCTCACATTATGGAAGAAAGGTGACTGTTTTTCTACCATGACAACATACCTGCCCATACTGTGCTGTTCAGTGGTTGTTTGACCAAAACCAGCATGCTACCACGCCTGGCTAATTTTTGATTTACTTTAGAGACGAGGTCTCCCCAACTCGCCGCCGTGCCCCACCTTCCCTACTTACCCAATCTCACCCCGAGGGACTTTTTTTTGTTTTCCAGGTGAAAAAAATTCTCAAAGGGAAACGTTTTGCTGACATGGGAGAGGTGAAAAAAAAAAATAGAGTAAACCAATAAATAGTATGAAGACATGAAATAGCACAATATCTTTATAAAGCTAGTTTCATTGACTAGTCATTCACATAATAAATATATCTTTAGTGTTTATTAGATGCTCTGCAATGTACTAAGTGTTGGGCATTCAAAGGGTGAGTATGATGTTCATGATTTCTGCCTTCATGGAAGACATGGTCTACCATGTCATTGTGAATGGGGCATAGGGTGCCTAGATAGGGACATTTGTGGACAAGGTAATAGGAATGGCTAATCCAAGGCAAATTGTGAGCTACCCTAAACCCTGCCTTTAGGGCTTGTCATTGTCCTGAAAGCCACTGGCCTCCAATCTTTTTTGACTGCAAATTCCACCAATAATTTTTTTGCATATTTACCCCAATATATGTATATTCATTTGTTAATAAACTCTATATGTGTGCTACTGGGTGGATACATTATATACACTGTAAAATGTACCAAAAAATGAGACATAAATGGGATAATGTAAGTATAAGTAGACGTTCTAGTATTCTCTCCATGCATTCCAAGCTTCATCTTGCATATCCTGTGATTACACACTTTGTAGACTAGTAGGAAATGGGAAGTCAAGCTGCTTCAGCAAAAGAAAGGAATTGATCAGAATTCTGTTTATAGATATTTTGAACATGACTTTTATTCTAATCATGCTGAATAATGTTTTCAAAAGCAGAGGAGAAGCTGGACTAATAAAAGTCCCTCCAGCTCCAGGGTAATATAGCTAGGGATGTACCTTAGAAGAAGTTGGAAATGTAACCTAGTATTGTCATTTGTTGCATTATTAAGATATGAGGAGGGAACCCCAAACACCCAGAGTTATCTTTTTGAGAACAGGCCCCTTGTGGCACACCTAGAATTTGTTCCTCCAGAACAAATGGTCAACCAAAGTTTTTATCTGGAAGTTTTGAGAAGGTTGCTTCACGATTTGCAGAAGAAACATCCCACTTTGTGGCAGAAAGGTGACTGTTTTTCCACCATGACAACACATGCCCACACTGTGCTGTTCAGTGGTTGTTTGACCAAAAACAGCATGACCCATGCCCCACCCTCCCTACTTACCCAATCTCACCCCAAGGGACTTTTTTTGTTTGTTTCCCAGATTAAAAAAGTCCTCAAAGGAAAATGTTTTGCTGATGTGGGAGAGGTGAAACAAAAAACAGACGCACTAAAAGGCGTCAAAATTGATGAGTTCAAAAACTGTTTTGAGCAGTGGAAAAAGCATCCTGATAGGTGTATTGCGTCGAGCAGAGTATTTTGAAGGTTACTGAAGTTTAGACATATAAGAATAAGCACACAATTTTTTACAAATAAATAAATTTTATGAATAAATTGGGTCCCCCATCATACAATACACCAGACTGACCAAGTGATCCACAGTAGAATAGCCAGTGTGGAGTTGGTATTCCCTGCCGTGAAAACTGACTTTGTTGCATGTTACAAAGCCATCACTTTACAAATAAAGAAGAATCACAGCAGGTACAAGTACAATCTAGTTGAAGTTTTCTGTACAGGTATTTCAGTGGGGTAGGTGACAGTTTTCATATATACACTATACTTTTTTCTCCACAAAACCAAAAAAATTGATTTAAGTCATGGCTTCTCAAGTGATAAATCTAACAGGATTTTTTTCCTAAATAACTCTGGCAAATTACTTTTTGATTCATCTGTAGCATGCCTAGAAGTAGAGAAATAAAGGTGGGGCACACTAGCCACAAAGCTGAACTAAGGAAGCAGAACTAGGCAGTATAGGAGGTCCCAGAAGTCAGTGGTCCAGGCTAGGAGGCAAGCCAGAGTGGCTGAAGATGTCAGGCAGAGTGAGAGGCTGGGTGGTTTAGAATGCTAGTAACCAAGAGGACAGAGTTACCAGAGTTGGAACGAGGTGCTTCCAAACCTGGCAGACAGAATTACCAGAGTCAGGACCCAGATGTGCAAGAGTTTGGAGAACTGATATAAAGAATCATCCTCAAGGAAAAGCTCAATGACTGAAGAGGCGGCTTGCCTCAGCTCAGCAGGTCTCTGTGCAAACACCGAGGCGGTTGCCAGGGTAACTTAGGTGCAGCTGAGAGCCTGACTGGAATGGGACACAGAAAGGTTGAAAGAAAGATGCTTTGCAAGTAGTCAGTGTGCCCCAAATTTATCCTCTTCCTGAAACATTTCTAATACTTATTTCTGAACGCCTAACAGTTCTATTTGTGGTTTTAAAAATATTCTCTCACAGAATAAGGGAAAGGGTTCTTCTTAAATTATAGGAGAAGGTATTAACTGTATCTTTATATATACATTTCCTATGCAATTTAAGAGCAAGATATATAAACCCCTTTTACAAACTGGCAAACAATGCCCAGAAAACTTATTTATGTAAGGTAGGAGAGAGTTCAGTTTGCTTTTGCTGCTTTTTCTCCAGCTCTAATTTTGTTCCCTGCTGAAATACTCTAATCGTTTTGCAGCAAATGCACCTTTATCTTGCTTCACTTTACCTAACCTATCTCAAAACAACTGAGGTAACATCACAAGCTGAGAACATTCTTTATTCTGAGTTCAGCTGGCAGTAGATCGAGCAGTGCTCCAAGTTGACAGGCATTGTAACAGGTAAGAAGGAAAAATCAGGTTACCAAAGTATTTGACACACTGCTGTTGAAAGCTGTCCTAGGGCTGGTGGGTGTTCACTAAAACCAGAATGGGCTGTGGCCAGGGGCACCTGTGGAACGGTTAATGGCAGTCATTTAGCTGTCATTCATTTTTAAGTTCAAATTATTTTAGAACACTTTGTTAGTTCAGAACATGTTTGCTTAAGTCATTTCAGTAGTAATACTTTTCTCCAAGAGGCAATTAGGTATTCTTCATCTTGCAGCTCTTGAATAATAACTGAGGAAACTGCAATTGCACAAGCAAGTGCAGATAAACACCAGATTCTCATATTAAAGTCCTTATTAGTCTGTCAGAAGAATTTTTTTGTACTGAATGCTTTTTAGTTTTTTTATTATCCATTTTTTTAAAGTTTGAATTTTCTCTAATGTTAGTTTAGTTTTAAGGAAACTAATCAGGTCTTAATTTTTATTAGGAAACCACTCTTTATTTTACCCTTCCTCCCCCCTCGCCGCCTACTTCAGCCTAAAATAGCACATTTTCTTTTTAAAATTTTAAAAATATATATAACTATTTTAATTTTTTCTGAGTTGTCCAATGGCCTCTGTGCTTTAAGTTGTATTAGAAAAGATGAATCCCTTCTATATCAGATTTGCTATTTTAAGAAGCCTATTAATAATTCTAAACCCAATATGATAGTGGTTGTTTAAAATAATACTGTCTCCCATTAAGTCTCCCATTTGTTCACAGAGTTTCTTTTGTATTTGAAAAATTACAGAATTAAAATTCTTAAATTCACATATGTATTTATATGTGAAACTATATATACTTTCTTTTCAACTTTGATTTAATCTCCTGGAAGGGACAGACCAGATCTTTTACAGCTATTTCTCTTGTCTCATTCAGCATTCAGGGTTAAGAAAGTTAGACTATTTAGGGTTAAGAAAGTAGACTATCAATTAATATTGTTCATTTCTATTTGAAAAAGGGTATTTTCCCCAAGATTTGAAGAGGATACATAAAACCTTATGAAGTCTACAATACCCTTATGAAATCTACAAACTGCCTTCCATCCATAACAGTCATTATTGTGGGTAAAAACCAGAAGAAAAGAAACAAGTTATTTCAGTGTCATGAAAAATTACTGAGAAGTCTAAAATTCTGCCATCTGCTTTATCTGAAACTCTCTTAGTGAGAAAGGGTGTCTGATGTCTTTTAAATGGAACCAAGTCTTCTTGAAGGAAAGGAAATATTCCTCTAAAATAAAATTGTAGGAGTTAATATAATTTGTGATTTTTTCTTCTTTTTTTATTATTTGGCTTTATTTATTTATTATTTTTTTACTTTTTATTTTAAAGATTTAAAGGGCTAGGTATACAAATGTTCATTATGCAGGTACCCTTGTTATGGACTTAGAGTCTATAATACTGAGTGATTTTTTTTCTTTTAAAAGAAAAATTGCATGACATCTTGACCACCTTTTATTAACTGTGTAGGTTCTGCTACGAGGAATGTTATTTGGTCCATAGGAAAAAATAGGCAAGTAGCAGACATGTTCCACTCTTTCCCATACCGTCTGATTAATTACCTCTGACATTCCCTGCCCTTCACCTGCGCCCACACATGTGGTCAGTGTCAGAGGCCTTGGACTGCCAGTTTTGCTATCTTAGCTGGCGGAGGGGTGGAACCGACACATTTGTAGCCACTGGCAAAACCATCTCCTCAAGTGGTTGAGAAGATTATCTCTGGCTTGTCTGAACTGCCAGATTAGCTCCCCACATGATTTGCTCCATGGCAATTCTGATATTCTCATTGCATCATGAATTACATTGGTTTCCTTTGGTTTTTTGACTTGGAGAAAATAAGATACGAGAAAACAAACCAAGATTGGTTCTTTACTATTTAAGAAAGGTTTCAGTTGAAATGAGATAGGCTGGGTATATTAGCAAAGCTAATTTGGAATTTTTTTTTGAGTCAGAGTCTTACTCTGTCACCCAGGCTGGAATGCAGTGGCATGCTGCTCATGGCCACCACAGGTTTGACCTGCTGGGCTCAGGCGATCCTTCCACTTTAACCTTCCAAGTAGTTGGAACTATAGGCATGTGCCACCATGCCCAGCTAAACTTTTTGGTTTGTTGTAGAGACAAGGTCTCACCATGTTGCCCAGGCTGGTCTCTAACCCATGGGCTCAGGCAATCCTCTCGCCTCAGTCTCCCAAAGTGCCGGGATTACAGGCACACGCCACCACACCCAGCTTAATTTGGAATATTAACAGAATTAATTTAGGTGAGGTTATCTGATTGAAATGACTAGTTGGTGGGCAGACTGTTTTATTGTGTTCATCTGAACCTCCGGTGAGTTTATATCAAAGGAGTGGGTGTAACTAGACTATGGTTTGCTGGTTGCACAAATAGTAAATACCATTTTTCAGACTTTCCAGGGGGTTATAGTCAGTTCTTAAGGACAATTTAACAAAATAACTCAGAGCACAGGTACTGGCTGCGTGGGTTTAAATTGCAGCTCTGCCACTTTCTAGTAAACTCAGGCAAATTCCTTAATTCTCTTGCTTCGGTTTCCTCTTCCGTAAAATGGGGATAATTATGGTACCTACTTCATATGGTTGTAAAGGGTTATAATAAATGACTTGATAGATGTGAAAGCACTGAACATAGTGCCTTGTAGCAGTTGTATGGTTTATGTATGACATGCATGCCATTAGAGCAACTTTCAGTCCCAGCTCTTCTGTGGTTGGTTATTTATTTGGCTAGCGGATATTTTGAGGACATTTGAAGAGTATGCCAAGCCTGGCATATTTTGTCCTGTTTGTATCTCATTTAATAGAAGGTTGACTGGATGCTTTGGGAATACAAGCTGATTTTATGAATTATATAAGAACACCAGAGTAGCTTAAAAGCACATTTAATGCATTTGTAAGTATTTGGGATTGGTTCATGGTTTAGATTGTCTGAACAGCTACCCCCCTCCAGCTTGATTGACCCAGGGAATGCATATGAATTTATTGGTCTTGGTTTTTTTGCTCTTGTGGGAGGCATCTACCAAATCCCCGGTAAGCCCCATTCCTCTTCTGTTTGAAAACTGAGCCTTCCTTGTGGAACACACGGCCTTCCACTTAATACCTGGGTTCTGAATAGTCACATTAAGCAACAGCCAATTTAAGTCATTTTACTATTGATGTGTCATGAAATAGAAAGATGACTATCAATAATATGACTTTTGGTAAAATGGAATAGAAAGAGTACTTTAAATAGAAGAACAGTGGTTCTTAATGTTTTTAAAACACCATTTTTAACAATGCAATACAAAGGCATACCGTCTATGATCTTGTTCCCCTCTTATGTAGAGTTTTATTCTGAAAGGTGCTATTTTGAGTATCTGAGAGCCTAAACCACTTGGCCTGGTTAGCCTTCAGGTGCAAAACGTAGGAATGTCTGTGAACTCACACTGGGTTACGCGTAATTTAAGAGCACGCGTGGGCTTTGGAGTGATGCTGCTTGGCTTTGTATCCTAGCTTTGGCACTCTCTAGCTCTCCTCCCTGACTTGGGTAAGTTTCCTAACCTCTATGGACCTCAGTTTTCTCCTCCATAGCAGTGTTGTGAAAGTAAAATAAATTTATATTGTAAAGAAAGCACACCACACAAGAACCTAAATCTTAGTAGAAGTTAGTTGCTGTTGCTGCTGCCAGTACTACTGTTATTACTACTAATGATGTCATTATTCAACAGAGGTTTTTGTCCCTAACAAAATCACCAAGAAATACTGTGTGGAGAGCATGTCCCCTGTAAAGTTGATATTGAAAAAAGCTGAGGGATATTCCCAGGCTTCCTTTGATTCTCCAAAGTTAATCATGAATTTTCCCAAAGCCTTTTGAACTTCTGAACATGTCTAGCCAGTGCCACCTCTGGGAGTAAGTTCTATAAGCTCATCCTGTGCTGTAGAAACCTGGCATAGCACGACCAAGGCCACTTGTTCTAGCATCATGGAGTGGTACCTCCCTCCTTTTTATGTTATAGATTTGGCGAACACACCACTTTGGATCGTCTTCAAACACACTGATAGTGATTTTTAAAAATTAATCCCCGTTGCCCCCTTTATCTCACACGTTTTCTAAACCTATAGAATCTTTCAAGTAATGACTTGAAAATATAAATATCTTCCTGAATGTCAGCTTTCCCCCCAATAAAACCACATTCAAGAGTGAAGCAGTAGTTATTTTTGTCATCATTTCTAATTTTTCTAGATTCTAGCATAGATAGCACATGGTTGTCTATTCTTTTTCTAACGTCCATCCTTTTAAGCTCCTTTCAAAGCATTATAGAGGAAGATGGTCATATGAACCCATTCAGTCTGACCCCTTACTTGGGCAAACATGCCTTCTATCTATTAGGAACAACAATTTTCCCAGCTGAGATGATAGCATAGCCCCAGCCTTGCAAAAACAACCCCAGACCTAAGGCAGTAGATTCAAGCACATGCATCTAACAGTCATTTGTTGTTGCTGTTATAGGGTCAAGTTCCATTGTTCAGAATTTGTGTTGTATCTGTATCTGATCCCTAACATGAACCAGGACGTTAGAAGAGAAATGCCATCCTTGCACCACTATTAACTGTCAGGTTTCCCAGCATCTACTGAGCTCTCTTCACCCATTTTGCTACCTGGCATTCTGAAATTTGGGGAAACGACTTCTCTGGCCTTCTGTTCTCAAAGGCTTGTGTTGTGTCCACACCTCTTTAATAACTGTAGTTTGTATTTTATCATACAAGTATAGTATAATGGTAATGATAGGCTATTTTGTATTTGTTCTGCCTCCTATACAAAAATAACAAATGGAAAATATTTGTAAAGGAAGATACTTTCATTGGCTAAAAGTCATCTTGGTTGCCAGTTTGAATAATGCCATGAGTGGTAGAAGCAGATCTTGGGAATAGATGGGAATGAACCTAAGGCATAAGCAAAGAATGGACAGAGAGAAAATAAGAGTGTAGAAGAAATAAGGCTCATCTGGTAGAAAGAAATAAAGTGCCCTCTGAAAGTGTCTCCAGTGTTTCCTAGTGGCACCGGTGCTGTCAGGCAGCTGTATTGAGTCTAAGCTGAGTGTCTTCTTGATCTCAGCTGTTTCCTGGGACTGAAAAGGGCACAGGTCTTTCATACACATTTATTATAATTTAGGGAATGAGCGCGGTCCAGGTATTTGAAAAGAAGACTGGTTGTCAGGAAGCGTTCCTTCTGCTTCCCTGCTTTGTGTGTCTGCGATTACATGTGTGACTTCGTGAGAAGTATCTGACCTTCTCTCCAACAAATCCTCTTGTTTGTGAGATAAGGCATGCCCTGGCTGGGGTGTTGGCAAGCCCGATGAATGTGCCTGATCTACTCTGAGGGAGAGAATTGCGAGGCTGAGGAGGGGGGCGCCCTTGGGTCCAGTCTTCCCAGAGCACAAAAGGAAGTGACACTCTGGGACCCAGCTGCTCCGAGGCTCACAGAGGACTTGGTAAAGGACTTCATCCAGCAGATGAAACAGTTAATCTTTCTTTGTCTGAATAAACATAGAACATACAATTACCCATGGATGACTCTCAAGCAAAGGCTCATGTTGAGTGTCTGCTGTGTTCATGGCGTGGTCGTAAGCCTAATGGATCATTAAGAACACCTAAGCCTTACACTTGAAGGCACCAACAGTAAAGTGGGTGAGGGAGACAGGCTGACAGAAAACATATACATAGAACCCTATAAATGAATATTCATAAAACAGTAAGCAACATGTCTTACTATATTACTTTTGTTTAGTGTCCATCATACTTTTCAGAAAACTCCCAATTAAATTATTTTCCGTAAGAATATTGAAGATGGCCCTTCCATTTCATTTGTAAAATTTAGGCTGTTTAACATTTCCTTTGGAGACACTAGTGGAAATAAGATATTTCAGTCAAGTAAATTTAGGAAGCATGGAGAGGGTGAGAGATGAGGGATCTCAAAGTACTCAATTTTTTGAAACATCAAAGATACAATATGAAACAACTAACATAATATGGGAGGACATATAATTATATGCTAGTGTAAGGAATGGATTCTGTTGAAGCTATTCAAAGGAGAGGAAAATTGTAATGGACTGGAAAAGTGAGGGAAGTCTAATTGGAGAGCTTCAACCATTCTTAAAAGTTGGGTAGGAGCTAGATGGGTAAAGATGAAAAGCGCTTTCTAGCTAAAGAAAATAATGTGTACAATTTTTAAAAATTTAATTGAGAAATCCACACTCTTTTTTATTTATTACTTGATGGGAAGGAATAAAATATTTCCAAAGGAACTGAGGAATTTTAAAACTTGTAGAATATTCTGTATTTTTCTCAGAAAAAAAATTAAGTATCCTTCTATTCAAAAGTAACCTTTAATCTTGCTGGTGTGATTCATAAGTGTTTCTGTATTTGAATATCACTGTGACTCTAGTTACACCTTTTCCCTGTGAGCCTGAAAAGATGAGATGCTGGTATCATGCCTGAGATGAGTTAACATTTTTTGTAATTTGTAGATGTGATTGAGATGAATACATCATGAAGAAATAGACTAATTAGAGATAGTGACAAAGTGTTGAGGTGGTGGTATTGATTGATGAAATAGTGTTTCTGCCCATTGCAGGAGTGTTGCAGCCATTCTCTCATATAGTGATTACCCCTCATGACAAAAGACAATGTCTTCATATTTCTTCATTTTAAGTCAAAGCATAAATGTAGGCAGAGGTGTTTTTAACTAACATGACTACAATCATCGATGTGCCATTATTTAATTGCTCATAGAACTCAAGTTGTACGAGTGCAGAGGAAGCTGAATCCAGTCTTGAGCTGTCAGTGGAGAATGTCAGTCATTTCAGTAAATCGCCCCCATAGTGTCATCATGTATAATTCTTTAATTTTAGGCCTGAAAAACTATGAAAGAAATTTTGTGTAAAATGTACCAGAAAGAGCTGTCCTGTTTAATACATTTTATATCATGCTTGGAAATAAAAATGGACCCTGCAACATGTAGGAATGTCTGTAGGTTTTATCAGATGTAGTGATAATCATTCACTAGACTTGTGTCTTCTATAGAAAAATGATCACATGTTTTCAAATCATGCATTTGATTTAACCTATATTAACACATGGAAGTTTTGATGTAGTTTCCTTTCTCAATCAACTCCAAAGAGCCAAAAGTGATTATCAAAACTGAAAAGCCTTTTTGTATTTTCTTCAAATGTTAAGCCATGTATGTGAACAAAAAGGCTGATGAATTTGCTGTTTTATTTAGTTGACATCTTAATTCAAAATGTAAACTGAAGTTTCTTTTCATTTCTTTGCACTGTTAATATTATTCTGTTTTTGGTTAGCTTGGGTAAAACTGTTCACTGGTGTAATTTTTTTATAATTAGCCTTTTATATCTTGGGGTTTTTGGTAAGCAAATAAATATTTTAAATGTAATTGGTGCAATTACTGTATGTGCATTGAACAACTTTCATGTTGAGCTTCATGTCATGTCACATTTCTATGCTAGTGGGTTTTTTATGATTTTTTTAATTGTATGTGGTGCTCTTCTGAAATATATAATTACCAGCTCAACCCTAAGTTGGAGAAGCAAGAGTTCTGTCATTCTCTTAAACAGACTTGTATTGAAAGATATAGAAAAGCTTGCTTTTTTTCTAACATTCTTTCCCCATCGATAACATAGTACATGTCTAAATGTTAAGGTTATTTTTACATCTTGTGTGATCACGTAGTCCTAGTAGGAGTACAAGCAGATAACTCAAACATAGTCCAGACTTGATTTTAGAAGAAACTAGAGGGTTGGAAGTGGAAGATGGAAGGAAGTGGTGATGAGGAGGCCAGGGTAAAAACAAGAGAAGTATAACCATTAGCTGAACGTGAATTTTGCCCTGGTCTTCCTTCAAGGTATCACATAACACGGAGAGTTTTAAGATGACTCTGCCTTCTCAAAGTGCCCCACAGCAGAGGGGTATCGAGCAAGATGAATGCAAGGAGAAGGGGAAACTAGCATAGCCCTGGGCTCTAGGAATTGATGAGAGGTTTTAGAATGATTGGACACAAAAGAACTGTTCAACAAAGCCAAAAGGGCATGGGGAAAGGTCCTTATTGATAAAATCCATAAGCAAAAAGAATCTAAAAGGAGTTCAAGTGGAGAATCAATTAAAAAGGTGAAAAAATGTTGGACTCCTGTTAATACTTTCTTCCAAAAAGTAGGATGATGAAGGATGTAGGATGATGTCTTACTGAAGGGGCAGAAAAAGAAATGATCTCTGCTCGTTGGCAAACTGTTCTGTTCTATAGCATTGTAAACATTACAGCAACGCTTATCACTACTAAAACCCTACACGTGTTTCCATTGCATGTTAAGAATTTTTCTACTTTGAAGAGAGGATGAGAACTAGACTGAGAAGAAAATAGATGGAAGAACAGTCAGACAGTTTCGTACTGGTGAACACCAGTTGTGATATTATACTAGGCCTAAATTATGATGAAATCATTGGAGGTATCAGAACAAAAAGCAAATTGTAGGAAAGCTGTTTAACAGCTTAGCATTTCTAGTTTGTGTGAGACTGTGTATGTCAGCTACCAAAGGGAACAGTTCAGCCCAGATTGGATCTGAGTGGCAATAGCATGGATTCCAGCATGGATTCCAGCTTTGTTTCCTGTGTGCCTATAACTTTGCAAAGTTGGGCATTGCTAGACGTTTTGTGGGTTTTTTTCAAAAACAATATTAAATTTTCTACTAGTTCTAAGTCACCCGAGGAGAATGGCTACTTTTCCTGTCTCCCAACCTTACAGAAAAATAAGAGCCTGAGGGAACATAGGAGAAACATCACCCAGTTTCTTATCATTCCATCCAATGATTCTGAAGCTGAATTAGTACTGACTACAATAAAATTCAGTAGATAATTTTGAATCTTCTCTGTCTAGATCAATGAAGTCCTGTCAGACTTCTTCCCTCAAATCTGTGCTCTTTATATGAAGGTGAACATTTGCCCTAGCTGCATTTTCAGCAAGTCTAGAAAATCTCTCAAGAGACTTTGTATTTTTTTCTAAAACCATAGAATCTCAATAATTTTAGATTTATTATACTTTGAAGATACTTTATTTCAAATTGCTCTAAAGGAAACCAACACCAAACTCCCAAGTTTCCTTAGTGAGAAACCAAAACTTCAGAGATACTAGATTCCTGGGAAGTTATATTGGTACTTTATAAAGAACTGTGTGTTGTCTCTCATTGGTAAATTTTGTGGGCTGGTTAATGTTTCAGCCAAGACAAGGGTGAGGGTCTGCTCTTTTCCCTAGTTGGAAGGTGAGAATCCCATGAAAATGCTATCAGGGAAAATCTCTTTATTGGTTACTTTTCTTACAAATGCTATATTTTAAAAGAATTCCTCAAGTTCCTTTCTATGTTACTGCAATGAAAACCTCATCAGCACATATCATATCGCCACTTCATGTCTTTTACTATAAAAGTAAATTATATCTGCCATTGGGTTTTGGTTCAGGAGGATTATCACAGGTTTTACCCTGATAGAAAGAGCCTGAACTATGGGGTCAGAGAGATCTGAGTTCGAGTCTTACAGCTGCATTTTATAAACAACATCTGACCTTGAATACCTAATCCCTCAGAATCTTACATTCCTTGTCTATCAAAAGGATAAAAAAATACTAACTCAAAATGTTGTTTAGGGTTTGAAACTGAAGGATATTTATATAAACACCTAACATAGTGTCTGATTCAGGGGACAGTACTTTTTTTTCTTTGTATTCATTCTATTGGACATTATTGTCCAGCACCTACTTAGCACTGGACACCATACTAGGCACCAGACATGGGAAAGATCACGTAATCCAGCCCCTTAGGAATTCACAATGCAGTGTGACTGGTGCTACAATTGAACAATGTGCAAAGGGTCTCGTGAGCACAAAGCAGGGTGCAATTTCCTTGGTTTGGAAAACTGGAGGAGACCATACTGAGTGATATACAGGCTGGGTTTTAAACAGATGAGTAGGTGGGAAAAGGAGGAAAGGCATTCCAGACCAAGACATAGACTTAGAAAGGTTCGGTTCAAGCCGGGCTCGGTGGCGCAACCTGTAATGCCGTGCCTTTGGGAGGCTGAGGTGAGTGGATTGCCTGAGCCCGTGGGTTCGAGACCCACCTGGGCAGGCGAGACCTCATCTCTACAATAAATAAAAAAATCAGCCGGGCGTGGTAGCACATGCCTGTAATTCTGGCTACTCGGAAGGCTGAGGCGGAAGGATCGCCGGAGCCCAGCAGGTCGAGGCTGCGGTGGCCGGGAGCAGTCACTGCACTCCAGTCTGGGCGACAGAGTGAGACTCCAACTCAAAAAAAAAAAAAAGAGAGTGAAGGAGGGAGGCAGTTTTAAGCTGCAGTGTGTACGCAGTGAAGTCAGGTGCTGAAAACAATTCAAGTAGAAAGAAGACTGAAAGTGGTCATTGGATTTGGCAGTTGGGAAGTCACTGATGGTCTTAGGAAGAAGCATTTAATGCAGAGGGAAGGTAGAAAGCATTTCACTGAGTGAATTAGGAAGTTCAGGCAGCAATGTGATAGCTTAGTCAA
>NW_007087380.1:297149-316840 GCF_000164805.1 Carlito syrichta | reverse complement strand
GTATCATTCAGGCACCCTGTAGATAAGAGTGTTTTCCCATCCCCCGACAGATATTTGCTACTGTTAATCCCATCCCCCTCCCCCCATAGTTGAGAATACTACTTTTTTAGAGGCAGTCTGACAGTACCTATCAAATTTTTAAAAATGCACATACCCATTGATCTAACATTCCACTTCTAAGAATCTATCCAACAGAAATATTCACATTAAATGCACATGAATGTAAGTGCAGGCAGTCCTCATTTTCTACAGTGATGTGGGATTTAAAAAACAAATGACAGTGCAGGTTGAAACTGTGCCAAGTAATCTTAACAATCAATGGGAAAAAAATATAGTTTTTAAAAAAAATCTTTTAAAATGTTTGTCAAAAACATTAACTCTCTTACTTTTGGTTAGAAATGTACAGGAGAGTGGGAAAGTAGTAAAGACTAATGTTTATTTAGTTCACTGAAATTTAAAACATTAGAAACATTGCAAATTAAAGTATTTTGTTTCTTTGCTAAAAACATATCAAATAGTTTGAACAAGAAGGAAGGGGTCGGGGGAGGATGAGGAGAAGTTGGTTAATAGGTACAAAATGCAGTTTGATAAAATAAGTTTTAGTATTTGATAGTGCAGTAGGGAATTATATTTAACAATAATTATGCATATTTCAAGATAGCTATAAGAGAAGAATTATAATGTTTCCAATGGAAAGAAAATATAGATATTTCAGGTGATGGTATCCCTTATTGGATCATTACACCTTGTATACATGTATCAAAATATCACATACACCCCTAAAACTGTGAAATATCAATTAAAAATACAAAAAATGTAAAAACTAAAAAAGAGTAGTTAGAAAAATGATTGTATTCTCATCATATAATTTGCTATATGAAGGAAACATTTTTTTCTATGCCTTAAAGAATTCTTATAGTCCTTTCTAAGTTTGGATCAGCTTCTGACATATACTTTGCACTTTCAATATTGTGAGATATCTTCAAGAGTTTTTTTTTTTTTTAATCATTTTATTTTAATAGAGAGCCAAAAGGCATTTATGTTGACTCTTTGCCAGTGTTCTTCCATGGGCCTTGGGCAGAATGTTTCCTGTGTCTGCTCTGGCTAAAGAGGGCTGAAGAGGACCCTAATGTTGTTACTTCCTCTGGGACATCTTCATTCTTTCTGTCACAACCACTCTTTTCATTGATGTCAGTAAGTTTGCCTTTACTAAGTTCCTCTAGCTGCATACTTAGCTAGAGTCCCTCCAACAGCAGCAGTTGTAACATTCTCATGGTCAGCTATTTCTCAATGACTCAATTGGCATTCAATTCAAATTTCACTTCTGTCTTACCACTTTTTGTTTCCTTGTTATACTTTCACTTTTGTTGACCAATTCCTTTTTCGATTATCCACTTTTGTAAAGTGTCACATGAATGTATTACCATGACACAGGAAACAAAACAATGACATGCTTTGCTGTCTGTGTGTGGACTGAATAACAGATGTACAATATCCAGTTACCAACAGACTTTGAAAGAAGTGATTGGTCACTGATCATGACATGCATGAGTTACTTTCATAGTGATCTGAGGGCTGGAGAGCTAGCAGCAAAGTTAGTACTTTATGCAGTTACTCGTAGTTAACGTACTGTGGAAGATGAAATTTGAACTGTGTTGTTGGGGGACAACAGGGTGACTGAAATGTGTGCCTACTGGAACCGCAAAAAGTAAAGACTGCCTGTGTAAGGATGTTTATCACACCGTTGTAATAGAAAAACATGGAGATAAACAACTTGAAAAAAGAGTTAAGTAAAAGTTAGCACATCTACACTGTGCAATTGTTCAAAAGAATGAGGTAAACCTTGTATGTATTGACCCAGAAGGTTGTTCGTGATATGTCAATGAGTAAAAAAAGTTTGTTGTAGAACATTATGCGCAGTGTAATACCATCTATATAAAAAATAACTGTTTATTTGTTTATATTTATATTTGGGTTTGATAGAAAAAACTCCAGAAGGCCCATGTAATTGTCAGCAACTGTTACTCATGAAGAGAAAGAACTTAGTACTAGAGTTTGGTAATGGACAGATTTTCATATGTATTCTCACACACATGTAGTTTACATTTTTTCAATAAATACATGATTCTTTTGTCTAATTTCAAAAAAAGTACTTTTTTCCTTTAGTTTTTTTTTATTTTAAAGATGTGGGATACAATTCAGGGTTAGGTATACAAGTGTTCGCTATACAGGTACCCTTCAAGTCAACCTACTTCCAGGCAGTATGAGTTGTGACAATTAAGTTTGCAAACTCATTCTAGAAAAAGTGCTACATATCTCATTGCTGAATATCACTTTGGTCATTTTTGAACTACTACCCTTGGGAAGCTATGCAATGACAACACTGCCTTGTCCACCCATCAAAGCAATTTTGGAATTCTTTTTCTGGAATGGCCATCAGAGCTGTCATTGTGAGAATGTTGGAGTTTGAATTAGAGCAATGAACAAACATTAAATTTTTTGTTAAACTTGGCAGGAGTGGAAGTGAAATCAGGGACATGTTAGTCTAAGTTGATAGGGATAATGCCATAAAGAAAGTGGCAGTCTACAAATTGATTAAATATTTTTAAGAGGAAACAGAAAGCATCACTGATGAAGAGAGGTCAGGGCAACCAGTAACAAGCAGAACTGAGAAAAACATTGCAAACATTAGTCAAATTGTGTGTCAAAATCGTTGGCTACTATGAGAAGCATAGCAGACCAAATAAATATCAATAGAGAAACAGAAAAATCTTAAATGAAAATCTTGGCATGAGAAAAGTGTGTGCAAAAATGGTCCCAAAGGAGCTCTCTTGCATCACAACAATGCACCAGCTCACCCAGCACTGTCTGTGAGGAAGTTTTTAGCCCGTAAACAAATAACTGTATTGGAACACCCTCCCTGCTCACCCAATTTGGCAGTGAATTACTTTTTTCTTTACCCAAAGATAAAGGAAACATTGAAAAAAAGACGTTTTGATGACATTCAGGACATCAAATGTAATACAATGCAAAACTGATGGCCATTCCAGAAAAAGAGTTCCAAAATTGCTTTGACAGGTGGACTAAGCCCTGACATCAGTGCATAGCTTCCCAAGGGGAGTACTTTGAAGGCGACCATAGTGATACTCAGCAATGAGGTATGTAGCACTTTTTCTAAGATGAGTTCGCAAAGTTTATTGTCAACCCTCGTATGTGTAGGAGTTAAAAGCAGAGTTCTCACTCAGTTTGCCTGAGTCTAACTCCTGCACCATCACTTCATCACTTACTAACCTTGTGTGTATTTCTTAACTTTTCTAGTTCTCAACTTTTTTATCTGTGAAATAGGGTAATCAAACTAATACTATCTTTGAGAACAGTGATATCTCCAAGGTAGAGTTAGGGTTGCTTCATATCTTCCCCCTCTGTAATCTCCATCAGTAAACAAGGGTAGCTTGCTCCCCTAGCCTACCCTGAATAAATATACAATTTAATTAAAAAAGAAAAAAAGAAGAAGAATGGGCCAACTACATAAGCACAGCTTTCAGACAAGTACTTTCATCATCCACTTCTACCCAAATTACTACTATAAACCCTTTCTTTATAAAGTCATCTTGGACCACTACTACCTCAGAAGGTTGTTGAAGGGATTAAGTGCAATGATTAGTATAAGACTTTTAGCATGATGCCTAGCAATAAAAATGAAATAAATAAAATTTATTTTAATGAAATAAAAATTCTCCACACATGTGTATCCTACTAAATCATAAGGTTATTATAAATAAGATAACTTTTTAAAAATTTAATCAATATTTTTTTATTATGGTTTTGTGGGGTACAGTTAAGGGTTAGGTGTACAATTACGTTTCATTCAGGCACCCTGTTGATAAGAGGTGTTTTCCCATCCCCCAGGCAGATATTTGCTACTGTTAATCCCATCCCCCTCCCCCCTATAGTTTCCCAGTACTGTCAGTCATTTTCTTATAGTATTACATCGGATGTTCAAGGTCCATTATATGAGTGAGAACATGTGATACTTGGAGTAAGATAACTTTTTAAAGATTCTTGGGGTATGTCTCAGGTTTTCTTTCCAGCGATCGGGGAAAAATTGTTTTATTTCAGTTTTCCTACCCTTGAGTTCAGTGACTTTTCTCATTCCTTTGTTCATTCAGCAAGCACTTATTGAGTACCTACTGAGTTCGGGTTGAGTCCTGGCTGATGGCAGTACTAAGATGAAAAAACAGGGGTTCTATACTCAAGTTGCTCTAATCAGAAAGAGAAAGAAGTTCAGATAATTGCAATATGATGTGATTTGTGTTAAACATAAAGGTGTAAATGTCTTAAAGGAGCAAGCAGAAAAGTGTACCAAGGATCCAGAGAAAGCTGTGTAAAGGGGTAAGCATCTGAACTGGAGCTTGAAGGGAGGACAGCACAGGAGTCAGCCAGGTAGAATCCTCTCATAGGTCGTATGGAGATGTTGCTTGATATTGGTTGTGCAATTTTCCATGACTGTTCATAAAACTGAAATGACGATAGTTAGGTTTCTCTTTGCTCACCATTTGGTTCTTGTGACAGAAAACCAAACAAGTAGTAATTTTAAAAAGTAGAGCTATATGTAGGTACCTAGTGACATTACCATTCCTACCCCTCACCCCCCCCAACCTGACCATGTGACTTTTATTCTCAGCATCAAGTGGGCCACTGTACCTTCAGCCAAGGCCTTCTTTGTGAAGTTTTGTACTTTTTTCAAGAAGGGAAATCTTTCCCCAAACTCTTCTATTCATATCTCATTAGACTGAATGGTGTCATGCAGCCACCTCAAGCTGTGAGGGAGGCTGAAAACTAATCTGATGAAGAAGGTGAGAAAACAGAGACATTTGCTAAACTAGAGTGTCTACCAGAGCAAGAAATACAACGTTCCTATTAGTGGTAGGTGGTTTGGTCCTATTTTTTTGATAGTTGTAGCCATTGGTATTAGTTTCCTAGGGCTGCTATAACAAAGTACCACATACTGCGTCACTTAAAACAACAGAAATTTATTCTTTCACAGTTCTCAAGGCTAGAAGTTCAAAATCAAGGCACAGGCCAGGCATGGTGGCTCATGCCTGTAGTCCCAGCGACTCAGGAAACTGAGGCGGGAGGATTGCTTGAGCCCAGGAGGGAGGTTACAGTGAGCTATGATCCTTCTACTGCACCCCCTCCTGGGAGTGAACCCCTTTCTCTAAAAACAAAAACAAAACAAAAAAATCAAGGTGCAGAGCCTTGCTCCATCTGAAACCCCCAGAGGAAATCCTTCCTTGCCTCTTATAACTTCTGCTGGTTTGCTGGCAATCTTTGGCATTACTGGGCTTGCAACTGTGTTACTGCAGTCTCTGTCTTTGTCATCACATGATGCTCCCCATGTGTCTCTCTGTCTTCACATGGCCAGTCACTGGATTAGGGGCCCGCTGCCCTCCAGTGTGACCCCATCTTAACCTAACTAATTACATCCACAATGACTCTATTTCCAAATAAGGTCACAGTTTGAGGTATGAGGGTTGGGACTTCAGCATATCTTTGGATGCAATTCAATCCATAACATCATTGCTTTGCACTTAGTGTGTAAACTAGAAATGCTCTATTTTTAAATTATGTTTCTTTCAACCTAATTTTTATATTGAACTTTTAAAAGCTTTATTTTTATTCCAGGTTTGAGAAGCAATTATTTTAACTGCAAAACTGTGGCGGTTTGAAAGATTACTTGATAAATCATTTTCAGATAACTGACTACAAATTTAGGAAACAATTTAAAAATCCAGACTATACCATATGTCCAAAAAATGTACAAATGTGTTAAAGAATTAAATATTTTATAGAACTGCAGAAAAGAATCTAGTCTTTGAATGTTTGTGTGTTATAAGAAATAGTAGAGATCATAAAACAAAAGATCCATAAATTCTTTTTTTCTTCTGACATCTGCAATTTCTAAAAACTTTAATGCTTTAATGTTTTTATTAAATTCAAAGAAAGTACAACTGCGAATACATGAGTTTTTTCAAAAAGCCACTTTGTAAAAGTATGTACACATAGTGTTCACCGTTTCTTTAAAGTGCTACATCATCTGTGGCTTGGGAATCACCTATTGCTTCAAAAGGTCTTTCAACACGGCTCAGCGCTGCTGTCAGGTGACACTGGCAAAGATGTGAACATGGGCAAGATGTCCAAGATGGGTTTCAGCAGAAGATGCCCGGGCCCCTCAGAGCCCAGCCCAGCTGGGCTGACCAGAGGCATGGCTGTGGAGTGGAGGTCAGCAAGGGGCTTACTTCTGCTTTCCTCCCAGACCTGGAGTCTGTTTCATCTTTAAAACTTTCTGGTACATTTGTATCTAGTTTTCTCCTTCCTGGTGAATCTAAAACGTTCGTACCAGGAACAGAAAACTTTGGTGGTGGAATAGATGGGTGAGATTCTGTTTCTAGAAATTTACCAAATCATAAATTCTAACTGTATAAAAATGTGTAACTTTTTGTACAAAAACAAAAACAAAAAAACCCAGTGAGGAAATGACAGACCAAGAAACATTATAACAAATAATTCAGACAAAAACATCAACAATTCATATACCTATTAAGATCCCAATAGCTAAATGGTCAAAGGACCAATTATAAAAATAGCATATTTGTTAAGCATGCATATGGAAAAATGTTCGGTAATCATTTAAAGTGCTATTTAGTTGAGCCCAGGAGTTCAAGAGCTGCCTGGGCAACATAGTGACACCTCATATCTACAAAAAAATTTAAAAATTAGCCAGGCATGGTGGTGTGTGCCTGTAGTCCCAGCTACTTGAGAAGTTGAGGCGGAAGGATTGTCTGAGCCCATGAGGTCAAGCCTGCGATGAGATGTGATCCTGTCACTGCACTCCAACCTTGACAACAGAGTGAGTCTGACTAAAAAAAAAAAAAAAAAAGCAATTTAAACTGCTGTGTGATTGATAAATTATTATAGTGCTGGTAGTGATATAAATTGATACAACCACTTTGAAAAGCATTTGGCAGATACATCCAGAGCTATAAAAATTTCCATGCAATTAATATTTCTGGAAGTGTAGCTTAAGTAAATAGGCTAAAGAAGAAAAAATATGTTTATGCAGCTTTTAATTACATAATAAAGTGAAAACTTGGGAGCAATCTCATTGTCTGATAGAGGAACTGGATTATGGTGCACCCTTTGGCTGGAATATGCAGCCATTAAAAGGTCTCATAATGGCCGGGCTCGGTGGCTCAGCCTGTAATCCCGCGCCTTTGGGAGGCTGAGGTGAGTGGATTGCCTGAGCCCGCGGGTTCGAGACCCGCCTTGGCAGCGAGACCTCATCTCTACAATAAATCAAAAAATCAACTGGGCATGGTAGCACATGCCTGTAATTCCGGCTACTTGGAAGGCTGAGGCGGAAGGATTGCCGGAGCCCAGCAGGTCGAGGCTGCGGTGGCCGGGAGCAGCCACTGCACTCCAGTCTGGGCGACAGTGAGACTCCAACTCAAAAAAAAAAAAAAAAAAAGGTCTCATAATGAACACCTGTGGCAACAGGAGGAAATACTTATGTGTGAAAGTTGCATGTTTTTTTAAAGTGGCATCTATGATTGCAATTATGTAAAATTTAAAAGTATGAATATGGAAAAAGTCTGCAACAAAGTGATAGTAGAGTTTGTAGAAGGTGTTAGAGTTGTGGTGAGGTGGATGATTATGTGTCATTTTCCCCATCATTTTCCAAACTTTCTTATAATTTAAAAAATATTTAAACACATTGAATGTGGTGTCTCAGCCTGTAATCCTAGTACTTTGGGAGGCCGAGGCAAGAGGATTACCTGAGCCTGGGGTTCAAGACCAGCCCGGGCAACTTGGTGAGACCTCTTCTCTTCAATAAATCACAAAAACTAGTGGGGCATGGTGGTGTGCATCTATAGTTCCAGCTACTTGGAAAGGCTGGGGTGGAATGATCAGCTGAGCCCAGCAGCATGCCACTGCATGGGTTGAGCAGCATGCCACTGCACTCTCCAGCCCGGGCGACAAGAGTGACACTCCAACTCAAAAAAAAAAAAAAAAAAAAATTAAATTAAACATATTCAACTTACTATGGGTTTAAAATCCTCCTGTCCTTTTTGCATGTTAATGACATCATTAGAAGGAAAGAAGAATTTAATGAGCTTTCTGGGGAAAAATAATTTTGCTCACAGTAGTATTGTAAATCACACCAGATGTTTTCTCTTTCATAAATAAGTCTCGTACTAAGTAGTGGGATTATTCTAATACGAAAAAGTAACATTTGAAGAAAGCATTTTAATATAGTATATGTGCCTTATATGATTAATTGTGATGTTTTTGATTGGTGAAGTAATTATTTTAATCCTTTCTCATCATTCACTTTAGTTTTGGCTTTATGGCTGAGATTTAAGAGCTATATTTTCAAAGAGAATAACTCACTCCTAGAGAAATACTTTTACCTTTACCATGACAAATGATCTCTTCTGATTTTGTAGCTATGATTTCATAGTGTGAATTTCATGCCAGGTGATCAATGCAGTTGATACTATTTTAGCAATCTCTTTATTTGCCTTTTTACAAAGAGGTCTTACCCCTCCCTTCTCAGAGAACTATAAAAATATGATCATTAACCTTGCTCCTTGTTCCTGGTGAGGTGCCCCTAGCGTGTTCCTTGGGCTTGCTGGACTGTTCACTGTCCCCAAGGGAACACAGGTGCCGACTCTCTTTGGGAGTGTGAGAAGTAACCAGGAATGACAACCCCTCTGGGCCCTCCACCGGTAAGGCTTGATTAGATTATGTCTCTATGGTTGACTGGGCTTTGAATTTACCAGTCTGAATTTACTACCTGAAGATTAAAGTTGAGTGGTAGTGCATCTCACTACCCCCTGCTCTCAGAGAAACACACATACACACACACACACATGCTCTCACACACAGATTTAGTGTGAAACAACCAACTTATATTCTTCAAGAGAAAAGGAGGTTTGGTGGAGCAAATGTGAGAGGGGGAGTGATGATGGAAAGGAGCTAATCCATGTCTCCAAAATAAAGACTAGACAATGGGGATCCATGCCAAGTGGTGCTGGACAATTGACATCTACTGACTCCCTAGTGAAAGCAGCCTGCCCCTAGTTATTCAGGGTCCAATCATCCAAAGTGTGGATTATCCAGGCCATATGCTTCTCCTCCTTTGCCATCTGGCTGGTTGCCTGCTTCCCTTCTTATTAACATGGAAAATAGTCAAAATACCTCAGTTCCCTTGTGCCAAACCTTTTCTATTACCTCTATCAACCCTCCCTTTAAGCTTATTCAGTATACATCCTGGTCAAATCTGGTCACTTGGTATATTCTAATTCCTCACAGGACACATTGCTTAGTTTCTAATGTACTGTCTTGTGCTTGTTGATCCTTGTTTCATAAGAGTCCTTTAGTATCTCTTGTATTTATTGTTTATCACTTCAACTAGCTAGTGAGCTCCTTTAAAGCAAAGGACATCTCCTCTGCCTTTAATATCCTCTTCAGCTGGCCCAGAGAGCTCCTCTTTACGTGGCAGGTGTGGGACAAATGTTGTTGGCTAAGTACTGTTCATTGTCATTTCTACCAGATAAGTCACAACAGAAAGGAGCAGAAAGCTGAAATGCTGTTTGCTATAAAAGTCAACCAAAAGAGAATCCCAGACTTTTAGATTTGGAAGGAATGTTAGAGATAATTTTATCTTGCTGATAAAGAAACTTGGGCCCAGAGGGGTAAAGTAACTTGTCTTTGGTCAGCTAGAGCATTTGTAGCAGAGGCAGGATTCGGATTCACTTCTCTAGAGCCCATTTCTCTTATAATATACTTTTTAAAATTAAATTTTATTTTATGATAGAAATGTGGAGTATAAGTGAGGATTAACTACATAAGTAGGCTGCATGTAAGTAAAGTTTGGGCTTCTAACTGGCGCTTATACTGTACTTTAGACTTCCAAGGATTATGTAGAAGTGAAGTTATGTAGAAGGTATGCAGAAAAAGAGTGGTTTTATAGGAAAACCATTACTAGGAAGAGGATACTACATTAGTGACAGTGACCAAAATTAATGAAAAAAATGTATCTTCCTTTTGAATAAATTAATCTTTTGGAGCTATAGATATCAGAGCAGTATTTTGAGTTTTTAAATTCATTTTAAGAGTGATCTAAAACAAGAATTGAAAAGATCTCATCAAGTTCCTAGAATAAAACTGGCACATGGTTGGCATCGATCAATATTTGTTAAGTGAAAGAATGAAGCCAAACTCCCTCATTTCTAAGGACTAGAATTATTGTTTAGTTCCAGTATAATCAAACCTATCTATGAAAAGTATTAGAGTCTTTCTTTGAATCAAAAGTTTCTTAGTTTTGCCTTGTGTTTTAATTGACTGTGGACAAACAGTTCAGGTACAAATTATAATTGACTTATTAAGTACCTATTTGTGGATGTTATAAATTAGCAGAGGAAGCTAGTGCCCTCTCACTTATCAATGAAATGTCCATTGAACATTTTATGATCTTAGTCTGAACATTTTAGATATGATTCATGTAAATTTCCAAGGTGAATCTCAAACATCAGATGACATTTCCAATTCTAGTTAGGAGGGAAAATTTGATGTAATTTTACATAGAATTTAGATTTAGAATTCTATAATTCATGAATCTTTTTATGAAGGCAAAATTGAGTCATACTGCTTTCTTTAAAAGTTTTCATTACTCAAATGGTACATGTTCATGGTAGAAAATTAGAAAACATGTAATTATAAAGAAGAATAAAACCACTATTAACCCTAGGAGCCAAAGATTAACTGTTAACAATTAATTGTATACCCTTCTAGACCTTTTTTCTATACATATTCATGGAGTCATATGCTACACGCCATTTTAAAACTTGACTTTTTTCATTTCATGAGTATTTCTCAATGTCAGTAATCTTTCTAGGAACCAGTCTTTTTTTTTGTTTGTTTTTTTGAGTTGGAGTCTCACTCTGTTGCCCAGACTGGAGTGCAGTGGCTGCTCCCGGCCACCACAGCCTCGACCTGCTGGGCTCCGGCGATCCTTCCGCCTCAGCCTTCCGAGTAGCCAGAATTACAGGCATGCGCTACCATGCCCGGCTGATTTTTTGATTTATTGTAGAGATGAGGTCTCGCTGCCCAGGTGGGTCTCGAACCCACTGGCTCAGGCAATCCACTCACCTCAGCCTCCCAAAGGCGCAGGATTACAGGCTGAACCACTGAGACCAGCTGGAACCAATCTTAATGGTGGTTTAGTATCTCATTATGTACATGTACCACAATTTGTCTAACTAACCCTTTGCTTTGGGGTATGTAAGTTATTTCCCATTTTTTCCCTCTTATAAATAATGCTGTGGTGAACTTCCTAATTTATACATCTTGACTCACATGCTCAGTAATATTCTTAGACTCAATTCTGAGGAGTAAAATTGCTGAATTCAAAATATACTCAGCTTTAAGAGTGGAAAATGTGAATTTCTAGTGTCAAAGAGATCGCTTTCATATAGACTTTGAAATGCTGGCTTTTAGAGTCTTAGTACTTAATTTTGGTTCTTCATGGCAATAATAAACACATTTTTATTATGCATTAATACAATTGTATTTGACAAATTATAAGCTCCCGCACACATTGTTTTAGATGTTTTTCAAATATTTAAATGCTTTAAATGGTGGTGTTCTCTTAGTAATAATAACGATAAATTATGATGATCAGTTTCCTCCTTATTTTCAAAGCCTGGATGCTTTGTTTGGCTGGTTTGACATGAGGCAGTTTCTTGCTGGAGGCAAAATGTCATCGGACCATGCACTAATCCCCCCCCATTTTACCCATTTCTGGGCTGATTATATAAACAATAATGTGTTGTCTTTTTAATTAAGTGAAAGTGACTCATTACAGGTGCTTTTCAACCATCTGAACTTATCTCCTAAATAAGTCTTGCATTATCTATACCCAAATGAGAATATGATTATTCAGGCAAGGCCACTCTAGAAGAGTATTTAAAGCAAAGAACGAGAGTCTTCTCTGGTCTTGCACGAGATAGGTTGTAAAAACAGTGCTATCCAATTAGGAGAAGAGAAAACAGGGGAGGCAGGGAGAGACTCCATGCTTCCTGAGCTTGTTCAACTTGATGACATGATGGTTTTCATGATAAAGTCTGCAATAACCTTTATCTTTTTATATTTAATTTAATGGCCTTGGAATCTGGAGAAGCCAGCAGGACCTCATTTATCATGTAGCAAGCATCAGCTCTTCCGATACAGTTTTTTTGTCCTAACTAAAAGAGACATGAAATTAAAAATAGGTTAAAAGGCTTTCTGTTCCAGTTTTGTTGATTTAAGTGGGGCAGTGGGGAGGATAGGCAAAACACTAGTTTCTTTTAAGTGATATTATGAAGAAAATAATCTATTAATGTGCAAAAAGAGATTAAAGTACTAGGAGAAGACTAAAGATTATGTTTGCTGAAAAGCGTTGTTTCTTTTTTCTTTTGAGTTGAAGTCTCACTCCTTCACCCAGGCTGGAGCGCAGTGGCATACTCACGGCCACCCCAGCATCCACCTGCTGGGCTCCGGCAATCCTTCCACCTCAGTCTTCCAAGTAGCAGGAACTACAGGTGTGCACTACCATGCCCGGCTAATTTTTGATTTATTGTAGAGACACAGTCTTGCCAAGTTGCCCGGGCTGGTCTTGAACCCACGGGCTCAGTCAGTCCACTCGCCTTGACTTCCCAAAGTGCTGGAATGACAGGCTGAGCCACCGAGCCCCACTAAAAAGAGTTGTTTCTAAAACATCAAAGAAGCATAATTTCCAATACTACTTCAAATGATCTACAAGTGGCTTTTGCTTGAAGAAAGTAAGAGAATGCTATTTATTTGCAATATTTTAGTTTGTCTTTATGTAAGGCTGTGATAAAAGTGAATATGTGTTTTACTAAATCATTTGTTCATTCGTAAGACAGTAAATTTAAGTCATATGAGAAATTTTTCTCTAAAGGAATTATTTTCTTCTTTTTTAAAAAAGATGAGCAAAAATAATGGTACTTTAAAAAGTATGTCTGGAAGTCTCTGGCTTATCAATATGAGTGGATAGTGAATGTAGACTTAGGTACATTACAGCTTTTCTGAAAAAGAATTTTTTTTCCTGGAAAAACAAAAGAAGCTAAACAAAAGCCCCTTTAGGTCACTAGCCAGCCTGTGCTTAATTATAAGAGTGGATAATAAATGTAAATTCTGGGACACTGTTGCCCATGACTGCATGACTGCAGCGAAACAAATTGCAGAAACACAAATAGCTGTTGAAATTCTAGGTGAGTTCTTTCTCCCGTCTCCATCCCACTCCGTCCCAGTTGCTCTAAGTTTCACTCAGCACTCAGAAACCCATTATGTGCTCTAATTATAACTCTAAAGACCTCCAGAAAAGGTCCTCTTTTTTTTTCTTTGCTGCTAATAAACCCCTTATTATTACCCCCAAAGTAAGAAAAAAAATATGACAAGAGTCAGAGTGGGCAAAGATGACATTCTGATAGAAAAAGTTCCTATATTAAGTGAGATAGCACACTTAAACTTATATTCAAACAATTTGATCACTTTCAGATGGGCTGGATAAACACTTTTCTGTCACAGCAAGCAGGAAGGTAAGCATCCTCTTATACACCAATGCCACAAGTGCTGTCGAGAGCATCTGAAACCTTTTGGCTACTTATTGTCAGAAAGAACCACAAAACTAAACTGATTGATTTCTGACATCCAGATGGGTAACATGAATGTGTTTATCTTTCAGATATCTGAGGATACCCGCAACTGCTAACTTGTTCTATCAACAATACAATCTAATTTGTGTGGAAGCCATGTGAAAGCCGTCCTGTGGTAGAGGTCAGGGCCACTCAGGGTGGAGTTTTAGAAGAATCAGACACCTTCTACATTTTGATATTTCTGGTATATTAAAGAACTGAAGAAATGCCAGAAAAGGGTTGCAAAAAGCTTTCATTTATTTTGCATGTTTACCTATAACATATCAATGGCTTAAATGTATACACACACAATGCAATAACTGTATTTCTAACCTGACTCATTGAAAGAGAGCTAACAAAGGCTTTAAACTGAGAATCCCCGTGAGTAGCTTGAAACTGAAGTCCAGACCAAGATGACTCCTACATCCAAGAAAGAACTGGCAGATCAGAAATTTGGTTACATGTGCTATCAGGATATTTCTGGCCAAGGCTATGCCTTCCATGTGTTGTGGTACATAAATTTGGAATTAATCTAAATCCTTAAGCTCATGAATGGATGAAGACAGTGCTTTTTCTGAACAAGTAGGTCCCTGAGTACAGGTGTTCCAGAGGCCACTTCTGAAGGTCAGTCAGCACTTCATTAAAACAGGAAAGCAAAGCAATTCCGTTGTTCAAAATATATCTTTGTCAGCTACATGCTTACTACTTTGTAGGAAAAAAATCTTATTTCAGTAACACAGAATAAGACAATGATTAAATGTCTGCTCACCAAAGGAAGAAAATGAATTTGTTACCCTTTAGAGCTGGAGTTCAAAATAGTATGATATACCCAACATTTCTTGAGGATCTTAGGTTTTAATTTTAAAATTCTTATAAATGTTGCATTCTTCTCCACACTGCTTTTGTTTCCCTTAAGAGACAGGCTCTCACTATGTCAGCCAGGCTGGAGTGCTGTGGCACGATCATGGCTCACTAGTCTTGAACTCCTGGGTTCAAGCAATCCTCCTGCCTCAGCCTCCCAAATAGCTAGGACTACTGGTATTCACCACCATGCCCAGCTAATTAAAAAAATTTTTATTTTGTGGAGATGAGGTCTCACTATGTGGCCCAGGCTGAACTAGAACTTCTGGGTTCGAGCAATCCTCCCACTTAGGCCTTCCAAAGTGCTGAATTATAGGTGTGAGCCACCATGCCTGGCTCCAACTCTATTTTTATGTAAAGCAATGGTATCTCTCCCCTCAAATGATTTTTCATACAGTTTCATTCTCCTGAACTTTTCAGAAATGTAGCTACTTTTAAATCAAAGGAAGATTGTATTGACCTGGCACAGTGGCTCATGCCTGTAATCCCAGCACATTGGGAGGCCAAGATGGGAAAACCCCTTGAGCCCAGGAGTTTGAGACCTGCCTGGGTAACATTGTGAGACCTATTTCTACAAACAATATAAATGTTAGCTGGGTGTGGTGGCATGCACCTATAGTCCCAGTAACTCAAGAGGGCTGAGGAGGAGATAGAGGCTGCTGTGAACTGTGATCATGCTACTGCACGCCAGTCTAGGTGACAGAGTGAGACTCTGGAAAATAAATAAATAAATAAATAAATAAGTAAAAGGAAAGGAAGATTGTATTTTTGTTGTTGTTGTTCAGAACTTTTCTCTTCCAGAATATTATGACAATTGACAATAAGGCCACTTGTAGAAATTGAACCTCCAGTATAAAACGTCTATATCATTCTGTCATTGTCATCACTGTGTTTAGGGTGATTCTACATAGAGGAGCAAACATCTGACTGCTTACATATATCTTGTAGTGCTATCCTGCTCAAGAATTCACATATTAAGTTGCATATTATTTATGATGAATTACTTTCCTTTTTCAATGTCCTATTTAGGGCATTAGAAATATTTTTGGGCCAAGCTCGGTGGCTCAGCCTCTAATTCCAGCACTTTGGGAGGCCGAGGCAAGTGGATTGTCTGAGCCCGCGGGTCCAAGACCAGCCTGGGCAACTTGGTGAGACCTCATCTCTACAATAAATAAAAAATTAGCACGTGGTCGTGTGCACCTGTAGTTCTAGCTTGGAAGGCTGAGGTAGATGGATCACTAGAACCCAGCAAGTTAACACTGGGGTGGCAGTGAGAGTGCCACTGCACTCCAGCCTGGGTGACAGAGTGAGTCTCCAACTCAAAAAAAATTTTGTGTGTGTGGTCAGGTGATAATACTTATGAATTTTATTTTAGGCGCACAAAGGAAAATATAAGATAGTTATTAAAAGGAAGCATTGGGTTGCTGGAGTAGATAGCTGGTGCCCTATGCTGGGGCCTAGTTGGCTGTATAGCAAAGCTGCCTCTTTGCACCGTTGCATGCTGACCCACTGAAGAATTCTTTTACAAAAGTTCAATTTAATGTGAAGACCTTGACAGAATTAGCAAAGTGGTTGAGATGAGTATTTCAGAGTCAGACAGACTTTAACTTCTCATCTTGGCTTTGATGCTTACAGCTGTATGACCTTGGGCAATCTATTTTCCCTTTGGTAGACTCTGCTTCCTCAATTGTAAAATAGGATAACTTGTGAGACTCCTCCCCAAGGTTGCTGCTGCTTTTATTCTCTTCATCACTCTTAATGAAAAGAGTCTCTTGACAGATCACTAATTGTCTTGGAAGTTCAGTTCCCCAAGAAAGATTATGCCTTCTAAAAATGAGTCTATTTCCTTCCAGACAGTGGGAGCCATTTTATTCACACCATTGTCCTCTTCGCTTTGACGGCTGGCAAACATGGAGCTAAGTTCTCATGCTTAACTACTGGGGCTTCATCTGGTGGTTTCCCCCACTCCCTGTCCTCCTCCATTCCACCCTTACTGCTAAGTTTTGGCCTTTCATCCTGTTTTTTAGTTGTTGGACTTAGTGATCCTGTGGTTTTGTTGTAAAACTACATTTTGTTTTTTTGCTATAGTAATTGTCTCAAATCATTTTGAAAGTAGGTACAGTGGCCAGGCTCAGTGGCTCAACCTGTGATCCCAGAGCTATGGGAGACCGAGGTGAGTGGATTGCCTGAGCCCGTGGGTTCAAGACCCACCCAGGCAACTTGGGGAGACCTCATCTCTACAATAAATCAAAAATTAGCCAGGTGTGGTAGTAGTTCCCGCTACTTGGAAGGCTGAGGCGGAAGGATTGCCAGAACCCAGCAGGTTGAGGCTGCGGTGGCTGGGAGTGTGCCACTGCACTCCAGTCTGGGCAACGAAATTAGACTTCAACTCAAAAAAAAAAAGGAGGTACAAATTAAATAAGTAAAATAAGAAAGAAATAATAAGGACACTTTATAGTACTTATGTCCATAGGTAAGAAAGTTCCTTCTCTCCTTAATGTATATTGTCTATTTGTGGTACTGTTAGATTTTTACTGTATCACTTACTTGGGAACATATGACAATAATACTAAGATGATATTTTACTTGAAATATTCGTCTACAGAGTTAGATCAATGTGAATTATTTATTTCTTTAAAACTTTTTTTTGAGTTGGAGTCTCATTCTGTCACCCAGGCTGGAGTGTAGTGGCACACTCATGGCCATCGCAGCCTTGACCTGCTGGGCTCAGGCAATTCTTCCACCTCAGCCTTCCAGGCATGCACTACCATGCCCAGCTGAAATTATTTCTATTTTATGAGCAACAATCTGAAGAATAGCACACATTGCTGTATCACACCATACTATTATAGAACAGACCCCTTTGTACTTTTTAGAATGATTGAGGAAGCCGGGCTCAGTGGCTCAGCCTGTAATCCCACAACTTTGGGAAGCTGAGGTGAGTGGATTGCCTGAGCTTGTCGGTTCGAGACTCACCTGGGCAACTTGGCGAGATCTCATTTCTATAATAATTCAAAAAATTAGCCGTACATGGTAGCACGCACCTGTAGTTCCAGCTACTTGGAAGGCTGAGGCGGAAGGATTGCCGGAGCCCAGCGGGTCAAGGCTGCAGTGGCTGGGAGTGGCCATTGCACTCCAGTCTGGGCGACAGAGTGAGACTCCAACTAAAAAAAAAAAAAAAAAAAAGAATGATTGAGGATCCAAAGAACTTTTGTTTATATGAACTATATCTATCAATATTTATCCTATCATAAATTAAAACTGAGACATTTTAAAAAGATTTACTTGCAAACTCATTAAAATGACATTATTAAATTATGTTATTAAATTATATTATGTTAGCATAACATATTTTATGAAAAATAGTTATTTTTTCAAAGGAACAACAACCACAACAAAACATTTTTTGAGAAGAGTGACACTGTTTTTTTTTTTTTAACAGACCTCTTTTTTTTTGTACAGTTGTTTATTCAAAATCAACAAAGGTAATACCATATCAGGAAAAGTCTAGGAAATACCACCTTACAACAATGGGACTTATAAGTACAGAACTTTACAACTGAGAAATAGCCATATTACAAACCTAAACAAGAACTCAACTCACACTTCAAAGGAGAGAAAAAAGGAAAAGAAAGGTTATGTGGGATTGTAAAAGCTTATGCTGAAGCAGGCTCTCTTGAGTGCAGAGGCTAAAGTTGAAATTTTAAAATTTGAGGAAAGTGAATTCTACATAGAAGTAAACACAAAGTGTGTTACTTCAGATGTGATTTGCATTTATCCACAGCATGTTCATGTAACTTCTTGACATAAAAGCAGGCTCTCAACTTCCAATTAAGCATGCTTTTAAGTGGAAGATCTTAGCCTACTTTGTAAGATCTGGGTACATTTGTAGATGGGTTGTGTCAATGAAGTACAGGTTAAGTTCTCTCCTACCTTAAGGAAATCAGGAAGATTGACAATCTCAAAATAATAAAAACACTGGTATGCATTCAAATTTTATATAAATAACTTTTTAAACAATGTGTACAAAAATTGTTCTGCATAAGATGTAACAAAACCAAACAAATAAACAAAATGTGTCAAGACGGCAGCAGATGTGGAGTATGGTCCACTTTATGTCACCACCAAAAACCTTTGAGTTGCAAGGAATGAAAGATCCACCAATGACAAAAGCTCCTAAGCTTGTGCTTTGATAAGAGAATTTCTTCAAAATTCATTTTCCTCTCCAATGGGAATGTCTTCTTGTAAAGGCCGCCTTAGAAATGGTCCAGAAAGCAGTACAGTTACGATTCAGAAAGACCAAAGGAAAGCATCTGGCTCACTCATTACCCAAACGGGTGGTTGAATGACTTCTCCCTTGGAAAGCCTTGCAAAATGGAATCGTTCTGTGGTCGCTTGTCTCAAGTGACAAATGGAAAATAAAAGCCTTCATTTTTGTAAAGTCTTTCTCCCTCCCCTGCTGTCTCCTCCCGACATCCACCCTGTATTTACATACTTGTCCTCGGATTAACTCAGTTTTTACAGGAGTTTTTCCTCCACTTGTCCAAACTGGACACTCAGAGACATTTTGACTATGAACTGCTCATAGCCTTCCTTGGTGATGTACTTTAGAGTACCTCAGACCAATATGACAGATATTTCCAGTGTTTGAAGAAGAACAGGCACTAATCAGAGATCTTACTGCACTTATAGACCTCTTTAAAAAAAAATTTAATATGTGGGGTACAATTCAGGGTTAGGTATACAAATGTTCATTATACAGGTACCCTAGTTGATGAGATGTGCCTCCCCTACTCCTCTGCCATTCCCTTTCTTATAGTATTATGATAGTTGTTCAAGGTCTGCTTATGAGTGAGAACATATGATACTCGGTTCTTTGTTTCTGTGATAGATTACTCAGTGTTATGTCCTCTAAGACCATCCAAGTTGCTGCGAAGTTCATAATTTTGTTCTTCTCTATGGCTGTGTAATATTCCATTGTGTATATGTACCACATTTTTTAAAAAAATTCAGTCCTCTTTCAATGGGCAGCATGGTTGGTTCCATGTTTTTGCTATTGTGAATAATGCT
>NW_007087380.1:294115-297129 GCF_000164805.1 Carlito syrichta | reverse complement strand
TCACTCAGTATTATAGACTCTAAGTACATCCAAGTTGCTGTGAAGTTCATGATTTTGTCCTTCTTTATGGCTGCACAATATTCCATCATGTGTATGTACCACATTTTTTGAGGGCATCATGGTTGGTTCGATGTTTTTGCTATTGTGAATAATGCTACAATAAACATGAGTGTGCAGGTATCTTTTTCATAGAGTGATTTGAGTTCCTCTGGGTATATTTCCAGGCGAGGGATGGCAAGGTCATTTGGGAGGTTGATTTTTAGATCTTTAAGGAATCACCACACTGTTTTCCACAGAGGCTGTACTAGTTTACACTCCCACCAACAGTGTAGAAGTGTTCCCTTTTCACCACATCCTCTCCAGCATCTGTTGTTTTTTGAGTTATTGTTGATGGCCATCCTGACTGGAGTTAGGTGGTATCTCAGTGTGGTTTTAATTTGCATTTCTTTGATGACTAGCAGACCTCTTTAATGTCTGTTTTAATGGAAGATGACTGGACTCTCATATCTGCTGCTTCTTTTTTTTTTTTTAAACTTTTTATAAAACTCTGGTAAGACTCTCATATCTGCTTCTGCATTCAGTCTGTTGCCATATCATACATAATGTAGCCTCATGAGAGAATGAGAGTGAAAAGGGCAAATATGTGTTCTTATTATTATTAAAACAGCTTAGACCCATAGACCTCTTGAAAGTTTCATGATGATGTTCCAGGCCCTGAACCACACTCTGAGAACTGCTGCTATATAGAACATAACCAGTGAAAATAGCAATGTTGGCAATGGAAAATAATATTTTGCCCATATTTTAATTTTTAGTGGTTTTAATGAGCTACTAAGTTTTTTAAAATATGCCTCTTAACCTTTCTCCCAAAGTTTATATAAACATGAATGTCAAATTATGATTGATAGGGATGTGTAGATTGTTCAAGAGCTGGCCGATATATTTTGAAAGCTACTAGCAATATATGGAACCAATGGTATGTTTTTGGCAGTAGAGTTTTTTTTTTTAATGTATGTATATTGAACAGAGATGACCCTTTTAGTTGTAGCATATTGGAAGACTTAGCTTTTTTACCCTTCTAATCTATAACAGTAAAGCTAGTTTTATTAAGCCATTATTTTTATTTGTGTGTGTTGCTTGTTATATAATCTTTATACCATTCAATAACGAGTGGAGCAAATTGATTTCTCTTACTCCTGCCGTGAGGTGGTTCATAATGAAAGGTAGATGGCTTGCCTAATTTACAAAGTGGCATTAGGTTCAGAATGAGTTAGTACAGAAGAATAACACATTTTGTTTTCCTCCATTTTATTTTATTTTTCTTTATTAGGAAATAGCAATAATGGTTGTGAGCAGCCTTTAAGCTTTGGTAATGCTGTAAGGATACTGTAAAGATATGAGCTCTGCTTTCAGTGGGTTGGAATCTCCATTACAATGTGACTCTGCTAGTTCCAGTAATTACTTGGGTTTTCTGTTTCTCTTTCCATGAAAGAACCATTTTATAGTTTTCAAGCATTTCAACAGGCTGCCAATGTAGAACTTGTCCAACAGTGGCATTAGAGTTAGGTTTAGAATATTTTGAAGTGGCACAGGTGATAAACAAAGTTCTTTGCTTATGAGACACATTGCAAATCTCTTCAGGCTTCAGATAGGTCATGATAAAATAAACAAGGTCAAGAAGTACCAACCACTACCTCCATGACAGCATTAGTCCTTGCTGGGTCCTGTGAATCAATCACATCATTATACTTTTCATAGATGATCAGATGATGCCTTCACCTAAAAAGTAGCCTTCCTATATCTGTAAATATCTATTACCATATATATCACTTTATACTTTCCCAAGGATGTTCAGAAATTTAATTAAGTAGCATAGGTTTTCAAGGTTAAAAAGAAATTTTAAAGATGATCTATTTCAACCCCCCTGTCTGTTCCCAGCCTTTAATGAAACTATTCTCAGTCTCTTAGATGAGTGGTTGGGAGATTTGAATGCTTCCAGTAATAGAAACCTCATGAGTCCTAAAGTAAACCCTTGTGATTTTGGACAGCTCCAATTATGAGGAAGGCTTTTTCTCGGTTTAACCTGAGAAAAACAGATACATTTTCCCACACAATAATACTTCAAACGTTTGGAGACACCTCCCACGTTTTGCTCTTGTATCAGCATGAACCTTCTCATCTCCAGCCTCAACTGAGTTCTTTATCTGAAAATTCCATCAGTCCCTTTCCTATCCTTATTCCCCCTCCAATTGTCCTGCTCCAGTGTTCAGTGCCCATCTTTAAAGTATGACACCCAGAATGACAATCAGTACTTTCCCCGTTCTGGAGGAGGGCGGGGCCCCCTGCTCCTTTACTGCCATTGTCTGCTAATGGGAGCTGACGTTCTTCTGGCTTCTTTGGTAGTTGTTTCACATGGACTCATACTGTACTTACAGCATCAGTGGAAATGTGTCTTAGTCACATCGACCACTGTCAAGCTATGTCTTCCTCATCCTGCATTTGGGCAATTGGACATGCACATTCAAAACTCTGTCCATTAAAGGTTGAAGGGAAGGTGTTCTTGCTTGATGTAGTTTTAAATCTATAGAAAGGTTTCAAGGGTGATTCAAAGAATTCCCATATATCATCTGTTTTGTCATTCTCTAGATAGATATAAACATAGTTATATAATATTTAATATAATATATAATATTTTTTCCAGAAAATTTGATAGTAAGTTGCAGACATCATGTCTCTAAATATTTCAGTTTGGATTTTTTACCAAAAGCAAAGATCATTTCTTACATAGCCATGGTATAGTTATAAAAATCAGGAAGTAGCCAAGCTCGGTGGCTCAGCCTGTAATCCCGCACCTTTGGGAGGCTGAGGTGAGTGGATTGCCTGAGCCCACGGGTTCGAGACCCGCCTGGGCAGCGAGACCTCATCTATATAATAAATCAAAAAAATCAGCTGGGCATGGTAGCGCATGCCTGTAATTCCGGCTACTTGGAAGGCTGAGGTGGAAGGATCGGAGG
>NW_007087380.1:231151-294095 GCF_000164805.1 Carlito syrichta | reverse complement strand
GGAGCCCAGCAGGTCGAGGCTGCGGTGGCCAGAAGCAGCCACTGCACTCCAGTCTGGGCCACTGCACTCCAGTTAAGAGGCAGAGTGAGACTCCAACTCAAAAAAAAAAAATCAGGAAGTTTAACATTGATTTTATACCATTATCTAATCTACCATTCATATTCAGATCTCTCCAGTTATCCCAATAAGGTCCTTTGCAGTTTTTTGGAGGTCGGGGGAGTCCCAGGTCTAGTGTCCAACCTAGGATCATGCATTTCATTCAGATACCTGTTGCTTTCTCCCCTTGAAAAGAGATGTTCTTATCTCTCAGAAGCTGGATAGTAGCTGAGGAGATTCCCCAACTATGATGTCCGTAGTTTCCACATCATTGATCACAAACACTTAACTACCCTCTTCAAGCAAAACAGAAATAAATCAATCAATGTTTTTCATCTTTGAGCTTCCCCTTCTATGTATTCTTTTTTAGCATCTTGACCACGGACATTTCAATGTGGGCATTAGAGCATTGTTCTTAGGTGCTAGGGGTACAGCCATGAACAAAACAGAAATAGCCTTGCTTTCTGAAGCTTACATTCTTGTGGGGAAAGACAGTCAATAAGATAAATAAAATTTACACTAAGATTGATGAAGTTAGATGATGATAAGTCTATGGAGAAAAAACAAGGCAAGAAAGATAAGACGTGAGGTAGGGATGGAGTGCAGTTTAAATAGGGTGGCCAGGGAAGGCCATCTAGGTAGCAGAGCCTCTGAACTCTGCTTGCTCTGAATTCTTCAGTCCCTAAGTAGTTTATCTCACTTAAACAATTGGGTCCTAATTGTTTCAGGATAATCTCTTTATTAAAAGCACCAGAGTGGAAAGTGCTTGGGTTGTGAAATTAGACATAGGTTTAAATATTGATTTAGTTGCCATGTGAACTTGGATAAATTATGTAACCTCTTTAAGATTATAATTTTGTGATCTATAAAATGAGGCTAATGATGCCCTATAGGTTTGTTAGGAGGAGTAAATGAAATAGCAAAGATGTAGCACCTAACATCACGTGGCACATAGTAGGTCTTTATCAAATGTTAGTAATCCTTTTGTTGTCTCCTCTGTGGAATCCTACTTGGCCTCACCCATAGGGGCTTGCTCAGTGCTGGGCTAGAACAGATGTGTAATAAACATGTTGATTAGTCGATATCCTTTGACTGGCTCAACTTGTATTCATATATTTGCATAACATTTACTAAGCACTTATTATATATAAGAGGCTGTGAATTTGAATACAACCCTGAGGTGTTTGCAATTTAATAGAGGAGATAAAACAAATACATAAATTATGCTAGAATGACAAGATAAAAGTAATGTCAAAAATAAGAAGAGAGCTAAGCACAAAGTGATATTGGTATTCAGACAAGACTGCCTCCTCAGCGGAAGGCAAATTTCAAAAACTGGTAACATTGGAACTGTGTTCTAAGTTCCCTATAGGATTTTTTTTGTTTGTTTGTTTGAGTTGGAGTCTCACTCTGTCGCCCAGACTGGAGTGCAGTGGCCGCTCCTGGCCACCACAGCCTCGACCTGCTGGGCTCCGGCGATCCTTCCGCCTCAGCCTTCCAAGTAGCTGGAACTACAGGCGTGCGCTACCACATCCGGCTTATTTTTTGATTTTATTGTAGAGATGAGGTCTTGCCAAGTTGCCCAGGCGGGTCTTGAACCCACGGGCTCAGGCAATCCACTCACCTCAGCCTCCCAAGGCATGGGATTACAGGCTGAGCCACTGAAGCCCGGCTCCCTGTAGGATTTTAAAGGAGATTTCGAAATGAAAAGCAGACAGAAACTCAGCAGACAGTGAATGGAGAGTGGCCCTCATAACTCAGGATCTGACTGGTGGTTCAGTTGGGTTCACAGTGACTCTCAGCTCAGGCTGTAGGACAACATTAACTACCGAACAAGCCCCTTAAAAAATACTGTTGTTCAGGCCCCCTCCCAGGAATTCTGATTTAGTTACTCTAGAATGGAACCTAAATATTGTTTTTTGTTTGTTTGTTTTTTAAGCTCTTAGAGAGGTTCTGTTGTGCAACCATGGATGTTAAACTCCCTAAACCAGAGTGTAGCATAGGTGAGAGGCTTCAGACTGGGCAAGAACCATGTATAGAGGCCATATTGTGGAAGCCTTGTTCAGATGAAAGAGTTTGATTTTAATTTAGCAAGTCATTACCCTCAACCAGGCAATGACAGCTCGACCACTTCTGAACTTCCTGAATGGCTTATCAAACATGTAAGGCATTTTGTCCCTTCATATTCCTGTCTTCATTGTATTACTATGATTTGGTTACATTTCTTATATGCTCTATAAGCATCCCAAAGGTGAAAAGGGTGTTATACTCATCTTTCTGTCCCCTTCGGCACCTAGATTTACACGCACACACACCCACACACACACATACACGCCTAATAAAGGTTTGTTGCATGAGTGGATGAATTAGTCAAGGGTCAGAGCTGCAATTCAATTTGGGTCCCATGTATCAAATCAGGAGACTGTTGCAATATGAGCACCAGAGCAGGAATGCTGGCTGCAGGGATGGAGAGAAGACACACGTGAGAGCTCCTGCAGAGGAAGTGTTCATATTTTGTTCTTTAAAGGTGGCCAAATCACTCACCCATCAAACTGACTCAGACGTAAAGAGGACTAGGAAAAATGTGGAGATAATAAAGGAAATAGGCAAGGCATGCGAATTTAGGAGAAGAGAGTTTAAATAGTTTGCAGTGAACCTTCAGAGATACATCCAGATTGAGCTGTTTTCCAGGCAGTTGGAAATGCAGGTTTGATCTTTGGAAAGAGGTTAAGAGATTTACATTTATAACTTAAGGATAGATAAGGAAAAAATGAAATGTGAGGGAAAAAAATTGTTCAACCTGAATAAGGGAGGTGGGAGGTAGTGGTTCTGAGCAGAAATTTTAGACAGTTTCATCAAGTCATTGACTTTCTAAGGAATGAATACTGTAGTAATTTGGGGCTTTCTAATGTTCTCTACCCTAAACATAAGTAAATTCTGCTTTTTCTTTGCCAGCATTCTCCCACTGTGCTACCTACTCACAACTTGATGAAAATGTCCAGGGCTCCTCTTGGGTCCTTCAACCCCCAGAATGTGATAAGCTGGCTAAGCCTGGTCTGCTCTCCTTAAACAGGGTGGATAGATAGAGCCAAGGTCTAAGTTCAGGAAGGTTGAAGGAGGACCCACTGTGTTCTACCTTTAGTAGTTATAAACTTTGCTAGTAATAAAACTTAACTTGTATGTTGATATCCTTTTGGCTCTCAGTATCTGATCTTAACCAGTTAAGGGTCCAAGAGAAGGAGTAGTAACCAATTTGTCCTCAAACCTCTGCACTTATAAACCCTAGATCTTTGTACAGCAGCCTGGTCATATATGGAATCTAAAGATATAGCCATATTCATCCAGTCATTTCACAAAATGTCTAAAGTAGACATTTTAACTGTGGGGGAGGCAAAACCCCAGAGATCTTTGTATATCAGCTTGTGTTCTTGGAACGAGAGCCTCCAACCAGACATCCATCACTGGGAACTTTAGGATCCCACAGTTCTCTAATGGCTCTAACCTTCTAGCTAAAGTCTCCTGGCTAATAGAAATAGATTGATTCCCCATCTTTCCCTAGGACACTGTGTTGACTAATTCCATCAAGACTCACTCCCTGTTTACCTCTATCACCAGTAGATTTTGTCCCCATCTAGCTCTCTTCTAAGAACTCTGCTTCCTTCACAGCCCTTCTTAGCAGCTGAAGGTTCTGTCTCATCCTTCCTACCACTGTTCCACGGCCCCACTTTCAGACATCTCTCCTTGAAGCACAAGTGTACCTCCTGCTCTCTAAGACATTCCCTCTTATTTGTTGAAGATTTTAGAACTTGGACAGCCCTTCTCAGCAGCTGAAGGTTCTGTCTCATCCTTCCTACCACTGTTCCACAGCCCCACTTTCAGACATCTCTCCTTGAAGCACAAGTGTACCTCCTGCTCTCTAAGACATTCCCTCTTATTTGTTGAAGATTTTAGAACTTGGCTCACCATCGTCCTCTTTGTCATGATTCTTCAAGTCTTCAGCATCCAAGTAGATAGATCACCTATCCCTAGTTTCTTTATTCCTCAACATCCTCTCCTCCACATCGTCTCAGCTACCAACCCCCACAGTCATACCCTGGGCCTTGTCGTCACCAATAACCATATCACCTCTGAAATCTCCATGTCAAGCATCCCATTCTCTGATCCCCCCAATTGTTTTTCTTTCTGTTTTCTGTTTATTTGTTTGAGTTGGAGTCTCACTCTGTCGCCTAGGCTGGAGTGCAGTACTACACTCCCGGCCACCACAGCCTCGACCTGCTGGGCTCAGATGGTCTTTCTGTCTCAGCCTTCCAAGTAGCCAGAACTACAGGCGGTTGCCACCACGCCCAGCTATTTTGTTTTTAAATTTATTGTAGAGGTGAGGTTTCACCAAGTTGCCCAGGCTGGTCTTGAACCCCTGGGCTCAGGCAATCCTCTCACCTCGGCCTCCCGAAGTGCTGGAATTGCAGGCTTGAGCCACTGCTCCCGGCTCCACTTCTTTTTCTATTGTGCAGTTTCTGGGATAACTGTACACCTGTCACTTGTGACTTGGGACCTCCACTCCAACACCCTGTATCTTTCATTACCTATCACTTCCTCTTCCCTGCCCACCCCAGGTTCTCTTTTCTCAAATTCTTACCTGTTTATATCCCATGTTCATCACTAGGTCATTCAGCCTCCATGCACACCCTCTATGCTCTTTCCTCTCTCACTTCAACAAACCAACCCTCAACTCTGAGACTGTACCTGAGCAGCTGACTGTGGCAGTCAAACCATGCTGACCTGTTTGGGTTTTAATTATGACCACAGACCTCAAAGTAGCATTTGAGAAATCCTGCTACATTTCCCTGGGACATTTGCTCTTCACAAACCTCTAATATCTCCTCTCCTGTCATTCTCAGCTGGCTGACAATGCACTGAGCAAATAGAAGCAATGACACTAGAACATCACCAAACCTACCTGTCCACCCCTGTCTCTTCCTTCCCTCTGGTGGTAGTGGATGCATGAACAGCTCTTGCTCCTCTCTGAGGCTAGAGTCATGCCACTTGTGAGCTGGAGCCCAACTCTTCTCATCAGCTTAAATATTTTGCTCCTCAAATTATTCCCTCATTACCAAATTCACCTGTCTTCTGATTGACTCCCATCACCATAAAAACATGCAGCAATATCACTCAAGACCTCTTGACTCCACAGCGCCCTCTAGCCATCCTGTTCTCTGTCCTCTTCACAGCAAATACCTGAGTGGTCCATGCTGTTTATTACATTACCTCCATTTCGCTCTTCCCTTTCTTCTTTTAAAACTTATTTATTATAGAATTGTGGGGTACAAGTGAGGATTTACTATATAAGTAGGCTGCATGCAAGTGAAGTTTGGGCTTCTAAGTGGTCCTCACTGCCCCTGGTAGTTAACCAGGTACCCTTTGTGTTGTCACGTGCCTCCTCACTTTCCTCTGCCCTCCCTCCCCTAGCAGTGCCCAGCGACTGCCAATCCCACCCTTGTGCTCATGTGACTTGTGTTCCAGGCTCGCTTATGAGTGAGAGCATGTGGTGTTCGGTTCTTTGTTTCTGGAATAGTTCACTTAGTATGACGGTCTCCAGCTGCATCCAAGTTGCTGGGAAGGCCATGAGCTTGTTCTTCTTTATTTCTGCATAATACTCATATTATTGTGTATGTGTACCACATTTTCTTGACCCAGTCCGCTTTCGATGGACAGCAGAGTTGGTTCCATGTTGCTCTTATTTTCTTTACTTCTTTTTGAAATACACACAGAAGAGAGCATATATAATGTATATATTCATTTTAAAGAGAAATAAAATTAAAACTTGTGTTCCTACCACCTAACATAGAATCTTACCAACAGTTTTAACACCTCTCCTGCGTCCTTTCCCAAGGGTGTGCCCCTCCTTCCATCACTTAAGTAATCACTATCTTCAAGTTTTGCTCTTTCACTTGTTTTTTCTTTATAGTTTTACAATATATGTATGTATTTCTAATTTATACTACTTTGTTTTGCATATTTTGGACTTTATATAGATGGAATCTTATATATAACTGTATAAGATTATATATAACTATATATTCTTCTATGACTTGCTATGTCACTCACCTTTAGATTAAGAAAAAACATATTGTGTGTAGTTCATTAATTTTTACTGCAGTGTAATTTTATACTGTATGGCATATCACAATTTATGTTTCCATTTTTCAATTGATGGACATGGGTCACGTCTGGATTTTTTTGCTGTTACTGACAAGGCTATAATGGACATTTTTGTATTTGGTCCCTGGTGTATGTGTGCAAGAATATCTGTAGGGTATGTGCCAAGGAATTACTAGGTTAATTTTGCTAAATAGTACCAAATTATTTTCTAAAGTGTTATATCACTTTATACTGATATAAGTACTGGATGAAAGTTCCTATTCCACTGTATCTTTGTTTTGCCAAAATTTGGTATTATATGACTTTTAAAATGTTTGCTAGTTTACTAGTTAAGTAATGACATCTCATTATGATTTTAATCTGTATTTCCCTATTTACTGATCAGCTCCTTTTCAATGATTATAGGCTTTCATGTTTCCTATTCTGTGAAATGCCTAGTCATATTTTTGGCACATTTTTCTACTGGGTTGTCTTTTTCTAATTGATTTATAAGAATTTCTTATATGTTCTAAATACTAATCCTTGGTTAATTATGTGTTACAATGATCTCCCAGTTTTCAACTTGTCTTTTTTGCCATTTGTATGGTGCCTTAGTGAAAAGAAGGCAGCATTTATTAATATTGCAAGCATTCCGCAGGCAGCTATCTGTACCCAGGACTGGGAAGGCCTGGTAAAGAGTCCATTAAGGTGACTCAGGACCTGGAAAAGATTGATAGGTCGAGGAGAGGAGAAGAGAGGTGGGCTATGTTCTAGGCATTAGAGTGAACTGAATGCATTAAGTTGAATGATAAGAAATTTCTGGTGTGTGATCATGTGAGTTACACAGGCCATTCCATGAGGTTCCCAGAGAGCTTGTTAAAACACAGATTGCTGGGCCCCATCTCCGAGTTTCTGGTTCAGAAGTTCTAGGCAGGGGCTGAGAATCTGCATTTCTAATAAGTTCTCAGGTGATGCTGCTGACCCAGAAACTCTGCCTCAGCCTGCTCTGTCATCTCAACATCATCTTTAGTCAATCCCCTCTCCGTGGCTCCCTGGAGATTGACTCTAATGCCTAGAACATAGCCCACCTCTCTTCTCCTCTCCTCGACCTATCAATCTTTTCCAGGTCCTGGGTCACCTTAATGGACTCTTTACCAGGCCTTCCCAGTCCTGGGTACAGATAGCTGCCTGCGGAATGCTTGCAATATTAATAAATGCTGCCTTTTTGTTCAAAGTTAACATGTAGCTTTTAAAATGTCCCAGTATTATTGATTAGCTGACTCTGTAGTCTCCTTGAGGAGTATACCATGTGATGAAGTTATTTTGATACAATATTGAATCATGATTCAAACTCAGTGTCCTGTCACGCTCCAGTACCAAGTCTCCTTCCTCAAAGCCTTACCCTTCTGTTTTTCATGAAAACGTTTTCAGATCTACCCCCTTTCCTGTCATCAGTTAGTCTCCTGCATGTCCTGTTCTATTTGTGATATCCATGTGTTTTTCTGAGACATGCATATCAGCCTCAAGCATCTTAATAATAAAACCTCAAATGGATCGTAGGAATACACTGTAAAAATCAAACTAAAATGTTTAAATCCTCCTTGTAGTTTATTGAGAGCCAGGTTTCCCAGCAGTGACACTGGTGCCTTTTGGGGCGAATGATTCTTTGTTCTGTGGGCCTGCCCTGGGCACTGAGGATGCTGGACAGCATCAGTGGGCTCTCCTCGCCATGCCAGCAGCACTCCATCTTCACCCAATGTGGCTGCCCTAAATGTCCCCAGACATTGCCACATGTCTCCTGAGGGCGAAATCTCCTCTGGCTGAGAACCACTGATTTAGAAACAACCTGTGCTTAACTTGAGTTTTCATGGGTTGTGATTGTGTAATATTGTCAGAGGTTTTGTTGGCCTTTTAAAAGTTCAACCCCAGACCTTTTTTTAGCCTTCTCCATTCCCCTCCTCACCATATAGTTCTCTTTTGTTTCCAGCTAAAGGAGGGCCTTGTATTTCACGATCTTTTTTATTACCGATTCGCAACCACATTTCTCCAAGACAAAAAAGCAGCTCCCACCAAACACACAGAACTATACCCCAGGACAGACTTCGGATTTTTTTCCTGCCCTTCCTGCAAGCATTACTCTCACCATAGGATGGTGGTAGTTACTGTGATGAATATACTTTTAACTGTAATGCGATTATAGAAAATCATGCCAAAATTGCTGGAGCTAAAACTTGACCTGCCCTGACAGGATGATGAAAACTCAATACCATTCCCCCTGACCCTCCCCTCCCCCACACTCCCCAAATAGTCTTGCTTCTTAATGAGTAAGAGTAGTTTAAGCTGCAATTATTTCCTCTTACACTGACTGTCCTTTTCACCCTGATTACTCTTTGGATGTATAATGGGGAGATAGCTGCTTGCAGGCTAGCAAGGAGGTCTGGTGAATGGCAGCAATGCATACTTGCTTGTAGAGAGTGCATTCCACTCCCAGAACAACCTGCCCAGACTGAATGCCGCTCACAAGTGGAGTGGGTAGGGCTTTTTACAATTTCAATTTGAAATGCCACTTTCCTGGTTTCCGTAGCTAAAACAGTAAATAATTTTGTGGGGTTCTTTTTTTCCAGCCGCTCTTAGTTTGACATTTGCTGAGCCCTTCTTGAATTTTCTTTTGCAGAACAAGAAACCATTTGTACCATTAGACCACTGCTCCTTTTTAGTTGCGTTTAAGGGACCTTCTCCAATTTAGTCTCTTTCGACATGAGTGGAGCACCTATTCATTCAAGGGGAACACCATGACACAGCCGGAGAATAGGCCTCAGGAGTGCAGAGGGCACTGTGTCTATGTCTTCCAACTTCAGAAACTCACAGTTACTTATTTCCCAGACTCAACCAAGCACTGGGTTACCAGACACTTTTGTACATTTATAGTTTTGTCTTAGTTGAGATAAACAATGACCATACTGAAGCACTGTAAGATCTACAAGGACCTATGAGTCATCCAAAAAAAAAAAAGCTAAACAGTTATAATGTTTTATATTAGCTTGAGGGTTAGGTGAATTCTATTTGTAGCTATTTTTAAAAGTTGAAGTTCTTATGAACAGATATTTCATAACCATACATCAAAAAAAGCCAATGTCTCAGTTATCTGTAATTTTCTCTTACAGCAACTTTAGATACTGAAATAGCACTGAAACAAGGAGTTATGATCTTAATTAATTGTGTATTTCTTGGTAGATGACAGAGCACCTCCGTATATTTGATCTTGCTTGATTTTTAAAATTGGCGCTATGGACAAAGAGGGAACTCCGGGGCAGTGAAGGGCTTAAAAAAAAAAAAATAGCCAAAGACCAAAAGATGATCCTTGACTAGTGATTGGTTGGTTTGCCAATCAAAAGGAAAAGAGGAGTGCTGCTTGGTGGTGACAATTGCTGCAAAACCTAATAACACCAGAGAATGACAGAATAAGGAGCCAGGCAAAATGAGAATGAAGGGGGAAAAAGAAAGAATATAAAGATTAGAGGATGAAGGAGGGAGGTCATTAAAAATAAATAACTAAATAAATAAATAAGAAAGAGAAGCAAAGATTTCAACACTGATCAAAGTGACAGTGTCAGTTATAAAGAAATTCAGAAAGGTGTTTACTCCTTAGATAGGAGAGCAAACAGCCCAGCACAACTTAGCAACCTTTGAGGACACCCAGCCCTCAGGATCCAGGCACCTCCAGGTTTTTCACTTTACACCGGCTTAACCCAACAACTGATCTTCATAAGGAATCCCCTTAATAACAAATGAAGACAAGTTTGAACCATAGTTGCAATTTTTCATGCACCAAAACTTTCCGTGTTACCTGACGAAACAAGTTTGCTTAATTTTCCCTGTAGTGGAAGTCTACCAGGAATGATTCATTGTTCGACAGGACTCAGATGACTATCGTGGATTTATCGGGATACCTCATTACTGCATTGTACTGTGTGTACAAGTCCACGAGAATATAGTTAACTTGTTTCAACAATGTGAGAAGGAAAGGCTGATAATCCAAGATGTATGCAACTGACTGTAATTTACACTGGGTTGTTTATGTTTATATTTTGATATTGTACACTTACCCCTTTGTATTATAATAATCTGTTTATACATCTGTCTCCTTCACTAGACTATCAGCCCCTTGACTACAGGGACCTCTTAGTATCCAAAACCCAGAGCACAGCCTCTGGTGCCTAGCTGAGTTGAATCAATGCTAGTTGAATAAATGGTTGAAGAAAAAGATATATCTGATCTTGAGAAATCACTGCAAACAAAGTAATGCCTCCACACAATGAAAACACACTCAGTAACACCTGGAAAGCTTAACCGCTTGTCTCTCAGACTGCTGGGAAGCCCCCAACCTCAACCAAAGTGCCCTACTGAAAATCCTTCCTCAGAACAAGGGAAGTGGTTAAGTGTTCAGGTGTCAAAATGCTACCCTGCTGGGCTGCAGGCCACATACAAAGTTATATTACATTGAGTTTGAAATGCTAACAAAGCAAGTAATTAAGCTGAGTAAGTGCTAACTTGCTTGAAAGCAAGATTTGAAGCTGATAAACCAAAATGCTGATAATTAAGAGTTGATTATACAGCTTTGTTGTTTCTCTACCCTGCTAATAGCCTCTCATTCTTGGCATGTAATGATTTCTTCCCCACAAGGAAAAGAAAAAAAAGCTATCACTCTCCTCCTCTCTCCCATCCCAGGAAGGTGTGACTCTCTCCTTTCTGAACCTAAATCCTCCACCTGTGGTCTTGATCCTATTCTCTCCTTTCTCTTCTATCTATTGCATCTTTTACCTCTCCCTCTCCATTGATTTCTTCTTTTCTGTTTACAAACATGCTCAAGATTTACCAACCTTTAAAAAGAGAGAGAGAGAGAGAAAAAAAAAAGAAAAAGTCAGGAGAGGATAGTGTGAAAATCTTCCCCATCCTCCAGTCCTGCAATCTTCCTTTTTGCTCTGTATTTTCTAACCTCTTGGAAAAGGAATCTGTGTTCCCTCCATCTCAGTTTACTGATTACTTCTGATTCCCTTAAACTCTTCAGCTGGTTTCAGAAGTTATCAATAACTCTTAACTGTCAGATTCCAGAATCTTCCTTTTCTGTCATCGCTGCAGCATTTCACAACTGTTGACCAACCCCTTTTCTAGAAATTTGCGCGTTTATGACTTCCCTGACAGTTGACCTATCCAGTTTTGTTTTCCCTGATCTTATTAGTCTTCTCTCCCTCCTTCCATTCCTTCTTTCCTTCTCTCTTTTCTTCCTTCCTTTCTAGTAAGAAAAGAGAAGAAATTAATACGTATTGGCATTAAAGACAAATTATAAGCCAGACGTTGTGCCAGATTTTCAAATATTTTCTCCTTTATTCTCACATCAACCCTAAGATGTAGATATTCTTATCCCCATTTTTTAAAAATTGGGCTTGTTTATTTATTTATTTTTGAATTGTAGTAAAATACATATAACAAAATTTACCTTTGTAACTATTTTTAAGTATAGAGTTCAGTAATATTAAGTACATTCACGTCATTGTGCAACCGTCACCACCATCAGTTTCCAGAACTCATTTCATCTTCCTAAACTGAAACTCTGTCACCATTGAACAATGATGCCACATTCCTTCCTACCCCGGCCTCTGTCAACCATCATTCTTTCTGTCTCTGTGAATTTGACAACTCTCGATACCTCATATAAGTAGAATCATACAGTATTTGTCTTTTTATGACTGGCTTATCTCATTTAGCATAATGTCCTCAAGGTTCATCTATGTTGTACCACGTGTCAGAATCTCTTTCCTTTTCAAGGCTGAATAATAATCCATTGCATGTATATACCCATACCCATTTTGTTTACCCATTCATCCACCCGTTATCTCCATTTTATAAGTGGTGAAACTGTGGCTTAGATAAGTGAAGTAACTCATTGAAGTTACATAGCTTTTCCCTGCAGGGAAGCGTTCTTGTAAATTCTCTTTAGTTCCTTAGTATGTCTGTCTGTCTGTCTCTCTCTCTCTCTCTCCTTTCCCTGATCTGCTCCCATATTTTAAATTATAATCTCCATATAGATGTTTCTTAAATTTATATCCTAAAGTTAATCTTGCTACTGAATCTAGTTCTATAACTTTAGTAGATCTGACCAGAATATTTCCCTAATGCTTTCAACTCACTGTGTACAAAAACAACTGTACCATCATTTGATCCTCAAAACAAGCTTGCCATTCTGACACCTTTGTTGTCGGTGACACCACAGATTCTCCAGTCACCTGGACTTTAAACCTCTGAATCACCCTTGAGCCTCTTTCTCCACATCCCCCGAATCCAGTAAGTCATAAAGTTATGTCAGTTTTGACTTCCTAATCCTCTTCATACGTGTTCCAGCTTTGCTGTCCATATAGAAGAGGTCTCACAGTCAGGTGGGTCTAGGAGCTTGCCACTCTCTGGCTTGGGGAAGAGGAAAGATATTGGAATACTCACCCGGGCTCACTAAGCCTCAGTTTCCTCATCTGAGGGATAGAACCTAATAGACAATGTATTTTGATCATGAAATGAAATCATATTCGTGAATAGTCCAGCACAGTACCCAGCATTTAATAGATGCTAAGCAAGTGGTAATTCTTCTCTTTTTAAGCATTTTATTTCCCTACTTCGAGTTCACTAGTCTTCTTCCCTCATAAGGATTTTTTTCTCTCAGAATTCTTTGCAGGAAACAAACCACTATATTTTAGCATTATGCTTTATTTTACAAGCCCTCAATTCTATATACCAATAGAGGACAGTGCTTGCATTGACCTTCATGTTTGTGTTTGGGATTTGATTTGACATTTAGAATTCCTAAAACAATCTTGGAGGGAATTTTCATCCCCTAAACTGCTTCATCAAAATTATCTTATGCAAAACGATTGTAACTTGCAAAATGTATGGAGGCCAACCTCATTTTTAAAAGGACTGCTATGAAGCCAGTGGAGTAACATTTCCATGATTAAGAGCAGTTGGAGGGATTAATGGGGAGGTGGCATGAGCTTATTCATAACTTCATTTTGAGTGTGCCGAGAGTTTTAACTGGGATAGTGGAGTCAGCAAACATCCCCCCACACACCCCCAAAGTACTATTTACAAAGAAAACAGGCAAACTTGTGCATTTTCAGCAGAAGGGACACCTGGGTAGAAGATTGTCTTCAGTTCGTGAAGTAAGGCCATGCAAGCAAATTAAACTCCAACTTCCTCATCACCAGTTTGCACCCCAGGGAGCTGTCCAGAGTAGCTGGGCCCACGTCCAGCTGCACTGAAGATAGGAATCCCATGTATGGATCCTGAACTATATCCTTTACCTAGCTGGTTTGCTACATCTCAGAAAACCCATCAACAACAAACCATCTTTATGAGGAGCTTTGATAAAGGTTTTCATAACTAGTAGGCGTGGAAAAAGTATCCTTGTGATGGCATGCTTCTGGTTCTTTCCTTTAACATATTGGCATGTTGGCACGTTAAGTAAAGAGGTAGTGAAATGAGGACCGTGTTAATTCCTCATCTTGTGTTAGAGATCCAGGTCCAGCCATGGGTACAGTTCTCTCGACCTTGCAGTGCACTCACTGAGGCTGCTGCAGGGCCTACTGAGGTCACGAGGCTGCTTACTCATCAGTGAACAGCATGACCACCCTTGGTACACGCTCCAGCTTCAAGCTAATGTTCAAGCATGTTTAAAATGACCAATCTAGCCAAACACTTGGGTTGAATTCATTACTCGTGCCTCATTCCTGAAGTGCATAATCAAATTCTAAGGACCGATCACTTGGGTGTTCTTATTTGCTTTCCCATGGCAGGTTCTGCTTGGCAAAAACAGACAATATTACTACTTAACTGTTCTCAAGCTACCTTCTGATGTTCTGTGCATCTTTTATTTCTCTCTCATGGGTAAGACTGTAAGTGTGAAGATTTGTATATTGTCTTCTAAGTGTTTTCTACTCCTGATAGCCTTCATTTCTATCTCTTCTTAGCGTTTCTCTTATGAGTCCTGAAAATGGCCGTCTCTGGTGTTCTGTGTACAGCGCTGAGAAAATGGCAGACTCTGTGACTCACTTTTCTTTACCCATTATTAACGATCTTGCCCCAAATCTGATTTTTCTTCCATTCTGCTTGAGAATTTTGGTTCTCTGGTCTCTGCATTGAGTTGAAAATCCCCAGGAATCCAGTAGCAGGCTGCGTTTTAAGTTGGCTCAGACCCAAAAGAATCTTAACAGAATCCTCTTTCCACTCCTTTATGAATTGAATTCCCCAAACTCTTTTGAATAAATCATCCTGGTTTCCTCTAAGCTGACTATTAGAGTTGGGTCATGGAGTTCAGGATGAAAGTATCAACTCAGAAAGTCGAACTCAAGTGTTTTGGGGGATGTGGGTGAATAAATTCTTTCAGAATCTTGCAGTCATTTTGGGGGGCTATTCTCTTTTGCCCCTGCTCCAGCACTCTAACATAGTGAAATTAAATTTGATAAATGTGGCTCAAAATTTGGCAATTATTATAGTTGATATTGGATTGCTGCCATACTCTCAGCCATCTCTGCCCTCATTTTTTCCCCCACTTTGAGTATTTGCCTCAGAGCAAAGGGTTCAAGAATAAATGCATTACCAAAATGAAGGGAAACGGTCTCTGAACTTCTGAGTGAAGAACTGTAAAGTGACCAAGACTTTGATTACCAGTCAGGCTTCTCGATGGTTTATTAATGAAGCAATGCATTATCCACAAGGGGAAAGAAATGCCATTAGCCATACGCTTTAGGCACAGAAATTCCTATTTAAGGAAAAGCCAATGCATTGCATGCGCCATATCAGAAAACTAATTTTAACGTTAACAATGAGTTGAGTATTCTTGTAGTCACGAGAAAATATTCTAGCCTTCATTGCCTTCCACAAATAAGTTACTGGAAGTAAACGAGGTGTGCTATTTCAGTACCAATTTAGCAATACCTCTCTGCTCTATTATCAGCAACATGCACAGTTGGTTCATGGCAGAATGCAAGCCACTCTTGTCTGTGAATAAGCATCAGGCTGACTGTGCAGGATGATAATTGCTCTGCCTGCACTTCCTTTGGCACCTACTGATCTCTGCTAAGTGGTTCGTAAAACATATTTTTGAAGGAATGTCAAGCACTTCTAAAAATCTGAAGGACTTGGTTTTTGATTGTTCTTTTTCTTACATGTAAGTTGGAGGAAAGTTCACGCCAAGCCATTCCACTGCTGCTGTTACTCCTGGCAAATGTCTTAAATAGCAGGGTGCCCGTGTGTCTGGGCTTGGCATCTTTTAATCAATGGTGTTTTCTTTCGCTTGATACTGTGACACTGGCTGGAAGTGTTGGGATATCAAGTGACTGACTTCAAATGGATGGCAAATTCACTAAAGTGAAAATGATCGTGATAGTTCCCTCATTTCCCCCTGCCGTGTATGTAAAACTGACTTTTAAAGTGTTTAGTGGATAATAGATCATGTAAGGTCAGTACTAGCCATGGCGGCCATGGCTATTATTTTCCCTTTTCATGGGAGGGTGCTCAGCAAAATGAGATTGTCACACTCTTTTTTTGAGAGGACAGCGACAGACAGTTAAAAGCCTCTTCATGTAAGGATGTTATTTCATAAAGACACCAGCACTGGATTATCCCCTTCACTTTAAACTTCTGCCAGCTTGTACAAAGAGATAAAACAAAATAGCCCTGGTCCCAGGGGTGGGGAAGTGCCGGCCAGCTCAGCCTGGGTCCACGGGCTTTCATTTTGATTAGTCACATGTGAGGAAAATTCACTTAGGCTGAGAGGTAAATTTAATACCAGTTATGCCCATGCTGTTCATATCACAACCATTTTCACATGATGCCACTTAATTCCCTAAGAAGCAGAAAGGTAAATCGGTGGCTGGCCAGCAAAGGTGCCACAATGCATTAAGACCAGGACTCGCTGCAGGGGATAATGGTTCTGATTGCTGTTGACTCATGTCTCCACCAACTGCCTCATGTAAAATAAGTGACATTTAAAAGACATCAAGATGTGAGAAGAGGTAAGAGAGAGAGAAAAAAAGAGAGAGGAGGGTAAAAAGTATGTGCTACGAAACTTGCCACCCGAATGTGCAGTTTCTTTCCACCCTAAGTGGTAGGAAATGATAACTCGACATGCCATGGGTGACCTGCACTAAGCTTTTAACTTCCTGTCTTGTGTTTTTAGAGAAAAATCTGTAAAATTGCTTCTGGGAACTGCTCCAACATGTTATCATTTATTTCCAATTTAATTTTTTTTAACTCTTATTCTTTTGCCCTCACATATCAGTCTATTCATCTCTTTAAAAGCTTTAGGCTGAATCAAGTTAGGCAGTGGTAGACAACAAGAGGCAGTCTACTTTCTGAAGGCCCATTTATGTCTATTTTTATAAAGAGAATCAAATTCCAGTTTACAGTAAGCATATGCTTCAGTTGACATCTGTTTCTAAGACTTGGACGCTTTGTTTGCATAACAGTCACCAATAAATGGCCTTGTTTTAAGTCTGCTCACTGAGTTGTATGTGAGTTGTTCAGCTGGGGATTTTAGTCACAGCTGATCCCCTACCGCTCATAGCTGATAGGAAAGGGGAAAATCCGAGAAGCCCAGTCCTATTTATTAATGCAGATTTTAACATTCTCAATGAACCACTTATCCAGTGTGATTCGGCAACCAAATCCTTATTTGCTCAGGCAGAGGAGGGGGTGTTCTTCAAAGTGCTGAATTAAAGCTTACCAGCTTTTGGGGGGGGGAGCGGAGGGGAGCAGGGAGGAAGGAGAGAGAGAGAGAGCCAGGTCCTTTCACTAGCCAGGCTCTGATAATTCAGAGTACAATGAGATTGACTCTTTAAACAGGACATCATAAACCAAGCTTATGTTTAATGAATTTATTGTAAACTAAGACTATCAGATGTTCGTAGAGCCCGAAATGTTGGCCCTTTGTGCAAAGTCTTGATGATTTTAGCTGTACCACTTAAATATCAGTTTAGAGTCTGATAGAATGGGGTTATATTTCCTTCATTCTTTCTGGCTCTCTTTCATTTTAAAGCATATCTGATTCCGCATGCGTGGGAAACAGGCATGATATTAAAATATTTCGAGATGTGCATGTGACTGTCTTTAGGATTGTTATTGCTAATTAAAGAAGTTACTACTTGCGTTAAGCAGCTTCAAATACAAAGCTAATCCGCAGTCTCAGTAAGTCTGCCCTTTTATTCCCCTGCCCCTGAAAGGCATGCCAGCAGTTAAAAATATTAAATGTCCAAAGATGGGGTCTTTGTGCCTTAGAGAGTAAACCTTATTAACGGAGGCCTTTCCTTTCATTCTCATTTTTACATAGGGGAGTCCTAACTGTGATGTATTTGAAAATACAGTGTTCACTGACTTAAACACACTGAACTTTTTCCCCTGAATTATTGTATAATATTCAGTAATCGTTTATGAAATGTGTAACATTTTTCAAGGGGATTTACATATCAACTTTTCCTGGTGGAATCAACAACAGTAGCATGAAATGTATCTACTCCATTTACTCTTATCCAGTGCTCCTACTTTCTTTTTCCCTTTAATTTTTATATATGGTAAAAATTTCATTGAAGAGAGATTTTAGATGACAGGACTGTAATTTTAAACCCAATAGAAGAGGTGTAAGCAATTTGAGCTTAGCTGAAGCATAATCTTAGGTTGTCAAGAAGAAACCCATTCTCCCTATGCTAATCAATCAGTGTATCAACCAACCAATCATCTCTTCAGCTTAGCATATATCCTAAGGTTTGATATATCTATTAACTGCCCATCATGCAGCTGGTCTCTGGATGATGAGATTCCCCCTATCTTGGCATTTGGCGGCAGACGACTGAGCTATCACAGCCTCAGATAAATACCAAAGTGGAGATTTCAATCCTGTTCCTGAGTGCAGAGACAATCCGGAAACACTGAAAATATTCTTAGAAGAGAATACACAGAAAATTACATTTCTTAACACCGTGCTATGTGTGAAAATTGTATATATTACATGATTCTCCCTCCCTAGACACAACATTATAAAATAAAATTACTATTTTATTATGATTGGGATGCTGGTAATCAAAAGAATTGTTGGAATCTGCTACAAACTCTTAATTGCAAGGCAAATTACATGCAGACTTTTGAATAAGTAAGACTAAAGACCACATAGATGAGAAATTTCCTGAAAACAAACAGAAGCCCAATTATATAAAGTAAGGCACATAATCATTATAATTCTGGAGAAGAGGGTCACTGTTTCTAAAGACTGTGTACTATGTCCTGGCCTCAATTCATAGATTCTGATATTAGGTTATCTACAACTGAATGTATTTGTAGCCAATTCCACTAGCCAGTGTGTTGGATAGGTAAAGAGGCAGGATTTCTATAAAACTATGGATAGAGAAATAGAAACAAAAAAGTGGCTTAAATTTAATTGCTAAGCATTTGTGAATATATTGAAATTAGGATGAGTATGATTCATTTTTTAAAAACACCAATTTCCACATGGAAAGTAAGATCTCCCCACAAACTCAAATCATAATGTCTTTCCCACACTATACTTCAAGTCTCATACTCTGAAAAGAGAACCAAGATGGGGTATTAGGGAACTGAGATTTTGCCAAAACTCAGCCATTAACCCATATGTGCTAAGCAGGCCCCTTGTTTGTTAAGACCTTACTTCATGAATTGAGATTTCTCTGAAGGACCCATGAAAAATAGTAACAAGTTACTCTCATGATAGGTAAATTCTATTTCATATCCTTCCAGAAGATTGTTTTTCACATCACTAGTGGTATGAATTTAGACTTCTATCATAGTATTTGCTCAGCCAAAATCTCTTTGGTGCTGTTGCACAAAATAAACAGATGAGAAATATCTTCTAGCCTAAATACAGCACTTTGGGTTTGAAGCCATTGTTTCAATCATTTGTTGAGGGTGGAGTCAAGGAGGAGGAATGATAGAGTTCACGATAACATGAACTCTTTACTGCTGGAGAGAAAAGGAAATCTGTTTTCTGTCCTGAGAAATCCAGCATGAGTCCATAGAGACTGTGATAACCTCCCCACACTCAACAACTCAGTCTGTGCACTTTGATCTCAACTTAAGAACACTCGTGTGTCCTGGTGTGAAAGGGCTGGTAACAATATAATTTTTGTATTTTTCCCAACAGAAAGATAACTATGGTGTCAAGTTCAGAGCAATAGTTCAGTTCAAATAGTGTATTTTAAAAACTCTTCTCAAGGAGTTGTGATTCTAAGAGAAAACACTTGCTACAAGCGTTAAGTTTACACATTTTATCAAAGCAGAGAGAGGGGACTAAAAAAACAACAACAACAACCCAGAAAGAGAATCATTTTCTTTCTCTCAAGTCACTTACTGGGACTATTCTGAAACTCATCTCAGGATCCTATGATTAGAGATCTGCATGTTTGTAGATACCAGAGATAAGTCCCAGATATGAGTACCCATGACACTGGCTCTGCTGAATGAAACAGAAGGATTGATTTAGAGAAAGATGGCCTATTGAATGTGGCTTCTTCCATGTTGGTGGCCTGGAAACTTGTAAGCATGTACCTTTTGGGCTCAGGACAACCTCCCTACTCCCCAGAGTATCCATCCTGTCTTCTGCTGATAATTGTCCTGCTAGGTCTCCAGATTGTAAATCTAGACAAGCAAGCCAGGGAAAGTGAATCGAGCACAATTAGAAACTTATCCACACAAGAATGGACCTGTAATTGCGTTTATAGGTAGAATCTGGTCCCAAATAGAGACAGGATCTAAAGCTCAGCAAATGGATCGTGCAAAAGAAGAGGAATTCATTTTTTATTGTTGGGAGTTTTAGGTTTAGGACAATTTGCTACTGCTCTATATGAATACGACATGACTTCATGTGCATCATATAATCATGACCTCCGAGAAGAAAGCAGTGAGCTCCCTGCCCTCAAGAAGTTTATGTTCAAAGACAACATAAAGAAACAGATCAAAGTATTTTTATGAAATCTTGAAGGTGATACCAGAAGATCTTCTTTATAAAATTGGATTCGTTTTTGCTTTTCGAAAGAAAGCTTTGATCTTCTCTTATGAGCTCTTATAAATAGAAAGAGAGAGTACCAAAACTGGATTGAAGATTCAAGTGGAAAGTAAGCGAGAAGATAAGATGGATATGGAGGAAACTGAAGGAATCAAGGGCAGGGAGAAAGCAATGGGTAAAGTGAGGGGCTCTGTTGGGTCCAGGTTCTGTCTTTTAAGTGGCTGCTGTCTACATTTTAGGGAGGGAGTTCTTCCAGTTTAGAATAGAGTGGGACTGGAGAGGGTGTATTCACCCAAACATTAGGCACCAAGGGTTGACCATTGGTCCTACTAGAGGAAATCTCCCTCCAAAGGAGTCTTTCCCAATTTGCTGTTGGAGAGACTACTGTTAACCAGTGCACAGCCCATGAATCTCTGCAGGACTCTGGAAGCATTGTGCTCAGCCTCTAAGCAATGGGACAGAGGAAGGAAGATAGCAGACACAGAAAGGAATGGGGACACAGTAAATGCTCTATAAATGCTTTATAAATGGGTGAAAAATAGTGACCCCCATCTTCTTGGTGGCTCTTAACTCATGCTGCCACAAGATTGGTGATGAAGTCCATATTACACTGTGACGTGAAAGCATTAATTGAATTGGGGCAATCAGGATTTCTATGTGAATAATGACTTAGACATAATATTCTGCCCAGTTTGACAGTGGAATTGGGAACCAAGGCTTCACTTGGCCACACAGTTCTCTTAATATGGTCAGATATTTCAATTTCTGAAGTGTATGCATTTTGTGTCCTGTTTAAACTCTTAAATGTTATAAATTTATTTAGAGTAACTAAAGACAAAGGAATAAAATTAAGAAGAGGAAAGATATGACAGATACTACGATTGTCCTTTAGGTTCAAGTCATGACTTTTTGACAGATACGTCCATCAACTGTCATCTGAATAGTAATCCTTCCATTAAAAACAAACTCAAGTTCAGTTCATAGTAATTAACCGATGTCAGTGTCCTAGTTTTGAGAAGTGTAAGGTGTTAACAATGAGAATGGGAGAAACTGGATGAATGCTAGGAGCACTCTACTATCTTTGCAACTTTTCTGTACATCTAAAATTATCCAAATTGAAAAGCATATTTAAGGAAAAATTCCCAGCTATGTGTACTTTACAATAAACACGTCTGAATAAGAAAGCCCTCAGCTCTACATTTTCTTAATGTTTCAGCAGATGAATGCACATAGAAATGTGATACCCTGAGAAAGTGATGACTAACCCTACATTCATGTGTACCACCAGACAGTCGCTAGTTGATCATGCTAGGATGCTTACTTATTCAATATTGAATCAGAAAAAAGAGAGGATTTAGAATGAGCTAACTTCTTGGAAGGCCACCCAGTACTAAAATAAAATAATCCCTTAGCATGTTTACTAGTTAGAGAATACTGTACCACATTGTAAATTGCTTTAAAGTTTGTATTTTCTATTAGGCTTGCTATGGGGTGTATCCATGATTATGTAAAAGTATCTAATGGTTACTGTAAAATTAGAGGCTGTCCAAACAAAACTTAAAATCCTTAAACTTTCTCTCCAAAGTGTGATAATTCTTGGCTACACTGGTAAACAGTTTGACATGTGTTTAAACATAATCCAATTTTTTTTATCAGATCATCTTTTCTTAAAGGTATGTCTAATGAAGTGTGTGACTGTATAATAGAGAAGACAGTATTTGATTTTTAATTTTTATGTTAAATGGTTTCCACTGTGCTGTATGCCCACTTGAATTTTTTAAATAAAAAGCGAATATAGAAATGTGCATCTATATGACTGTGCTTATCATATTGTTGTACTTAGGTTTTGGGTTCATCTTTTCCCCTGAAGAGTAACCTCCTTGGGAAAGGGCTGTTGTCTCAGTATCTAGCCCGGTGCAATACAAAGTAAATATTTGTTTGGATGAATAAATGAATGAAATCATATTCAAATGAATTGTTTCCATTTTGAAGGAAACCAAATAACGCCCTCTCGATTTGCTCTCTTCCCTGCCCCCGTTTTAGGGTGGCCTCACAGTTTGGACTGGTTTTTATCATTGCTATCATTCAGCTACATATACTAACCTTTCAAATCTGTAAAAAGTATTTAAAAGAAAGAGAAATTGTTCACGTTTCAAAACCTATTATAATGCATTTTCAAATATGTCAGACACATCTTTGTTAAAATTAAACCAGGGATTGGTTTTGAGCGAATAGCCCTATATCCTTACAGATGCTGTGGATGGATGCATCTAAGCTGCTTATTATATTGATGGGTTTTGCTGCTCTGCAGCAAATGAAAACAGGCAGCTGCTTCCTCCATCAAAGCAAAAAGCAGCCTGAGTTTTTATTAACTGAGTGTTCATTTCTTCTATTGCCAAAATTCTTACACAAAACAAAAGAGCAGTTTTAGCACATTATTGCTTAACTAGACATGAACAACTGACAGCAAGTGATAAGCCTGTCTGCTTTTCACAACTGGTAATCATTTTTGGAATAGATGTTTTAATATAGTTGAATATAAATTTTGTAATTTACATCTACAATGGTACGTAAATTTATAGATCCAGTTTGTTGCAGGAGAATGAAGGCTATAATCACAAAAGGCTTTTCCCAGTGTTGTTTAATTTTTAATGACTATTTGAAAACTGGGGAAGGAAAATGAAATCAAATTCATTTCTTTAAAAAAAAAAAAAAAACGGGGTTAAAGACAATCATACAAGTTGGTTGGAGACCTTTGTAGATGGCCCCAACAGAGTAAGACCGCTGTGTTTACAGCCAGGACGTGCTTAGCACCATATTTCCACATTAGTTGCAGTGAGCTGCCCAAGTTTGTGCAGCAGCAGAAATTTCTGGAGAGCAGACCATGTTTCCTTCACATCAATGAATAATGATGAGTGGAGAGACAGGAAAGACAGAGCCCTGGCCATTTTGCACAGCTGAGAATCTCAGCCAGCTCTCATACGCGTGTGTGTGTGTGTGTGTGTGTGTGTGTGTGTGTGTGTGTACACAAACATACACACACACACATATATATAAGCAATCTGAATGTCATACATTTACTTCAGATGAAATGGCAAAGAAGGATTTGTTTAAGTCAGTTTAGACTGAATCACACTGAGATGTTGCCTTGTTTACCAAGTCAATTTGCTGAGTGATGTTTTACCTTTTGGAACTTGCAGTGGCAATTCTTGCTGTAAGAAGGGGAGGGAGGCCTCCACCTTCCCCCTTCCCCACACAGAAATGATTCTTTCCTCAAGACCTAAGAGAGGAACTTGGAATAGAGACAGTTTTGATACCCTGAGACCCTCACCTTCCAAAAAACATTGCTAAAGTAAGTCTTCTTGCCTAACAAGCCTAACACAAGGGCTGTTATTTAATTGTGCACTGCGTTTGTTCCTGTAACATGCACCTCCTGAATACCACTTTCTCTCCAGGAAGGTTTGCGTAAATGTAAAGAGTATGCATTCCACATGGAGCACGTGGCTTTCAATTGTTTGGAATTCAGCCACAGTGTTTCCCTGCAAGTGAGATAAAACTGGACTCCAAGGCAGGGGGCTGTTTTAGAAATCAAATTCATGAATCACAGGTGAGTCCAGGGAGTAAGCTCACTCTAGTTATTCTGGTATGCCATGTAACAAGTATGTGCCTATTTTGGGGAAGTGGCCCAGGACCTAAGATAGGGAACAATAACACTTATTCCTAAAGCTTTCTTCTTTTCTCCACTCCATCTGACATATGCTGCTCTTACATGACTTTTCAAGATGTAACACAGTCCTAGTTTCAAAGGGTAAAGGGTGATCCCATCAGAATGATGGCCTGATCACCCCACCCTAAGGATACTCAAGCACAGCAAGGTCTTGGGAGAAGGTGTTACTTGGAGTAAAACTGGCCATGAAAATCCTCCTTTTTCTTCTGTGTTTCTGGGGAAATCCACACCATGTTTTTCCACTTGCTAGGAGCTCTCTGATCTGATTTTCTGGGTCTACCTTTCTGAGACATGTTCCTTCTCACTTTCTGATATCCTCTCTAGCCATTGGAGATCAATGAGGGCATTTTCTGGCCAAGACCCAGAGAGCCTACATTGGGAGATGTTCTTGTACCTGTACTTTGAGAATTTGGGAAAATCTCTTCTGCCCATGTGTTGGTTTTGTTATACTGAGGAGGAGGAAATTCATTTGAGGAAAAAATACAGAAGAGAACTGTGTTCAGTATTGAAGAGGGAATATTGTACTTGAAGATGTTTTCTGTTATTAATATGCCCAATTAACTAAATAAAAAGCTTTCACAACTAGCATATATAGATGTAGAGTAGTTCTTTTCTGAAGCTGTGAGATTTAATTAACAAAGACAGTTCTGATTCAATTAAAATAGACATGTAATGAAGATTTGACATCTAGCCCCATTTTGAATCTCATCTAAAATATTTCCTGGTAGAGGTTTCAGTGTGAGATTATAGTACAAATAAAATATTTTAAGCAACCTGTGTTTTTAAAAATGTCACAAACTACAGCCCACTGGCAATTTTATAGCTTTCGTTTGGAAATGCACAAATATGATGTTCTATAGCTGTTGGATTTAGAGTTGGAAGAGACCTCAGAAATCAATTCAACCTTTCCATTTTAGTCTTAAAATGAGAGCCCAAATATGATTTGTCCAAAGTCCCCAAAATTAGTTATTGACAGAGCCATGAGAGCTAGCAACAAGTTCTCTTGATTCCAAGACCAACCGTCTGGGTTGGGTCATAGAGTATAGTAATAAGAGACCTGGTTCTCAAGGTAGAATGTGTGGGCTCAGATCCTAGTGTTTTTTAGTTTACACTGCACTTTACTGAGCCCCTTTACTGGTTATAATGAGAATACATATCTTATAGGGTTGTTTTAAAGATTAAATGAGATACTCCATATAAAGTACACAGCCCCATGTTTGCCAAGTAGTGTGTTCAATAAGTGATGTACCTCCTCCCAATAATAACAAGAACAATAATAATAGCAAGCATGAATTGAGCACTTACTAAGTACTCTTCTAGTCATTTGATTCTCCAGTCTATAGTATGCAGTAGATAGTCTTATTACTTTCTTTTTTTGATTTGGAGTCTCACTACGTCGCCCAGGCTGGAGTGCAGTTGCACACTCATGGCCACTCCAGCATCGGTCTGCTGGGCTCAGGTGATCCTTCCGCCTCAGCCTTCCAAGCAGCTGGAACTACAGGTGTGTGCTACCATGCCTGGTTAATTTTTTATTTATTGTAGAGACGAGGTCTCGCCAAGTTGCCCGGGCTGGTCTCGAACCCATGGGTTCATGCAATCCGTTCGCCTCGGCCTCCCAAAGTGCTGGGATTACAGGCTGAGCCACCAAGCCCAGCCTTATTACTTTCAGACAAGGAATAGAGGCAAGGAGAAGATGAATGATGTGCTAATGTCACCAGATTATTAAGTGTCAGAGCTATCTTCCAAGTTCATGACTTCCCTTTTTCTCAGTGGTGCTTCTGCATCTTTCTTGTCCTGTCTGCATTTCTAATCTGTCACTCAGTGGCTTTCCCAGCATCTGCTCTAAAACTGACTATCAGACCTAAGTCTGGGACCTCTGGAGCTATCTCCCCTCCCTGCCTTAGTGTCAGGATAGGACACGGACTTCTTCCGTCTTTCCTTTACTTCATAATAGGTATCTGAATTAAAATTTGTTTTATATTTTAATGTATTTATTTATTTATTTTTTTATTTTTTTGAGTCGAAGTCTCACTCTGTTGCCCAGACGAGTGCAGTGGCCACTCCCGGCCACCGCAGCCTCGACCTGCTGGGCTCCGGCGATCCTTCCGCCTCAGCCTTCCAAGTAGCTGGAATTACAGGCATGCGCTACCACGCCCGCCTGATTTTTTGATTTATTGTAGAGATGAGGTCTCGCCGCCCAGGCGGGTCTCGAACCCGCGGGCTCAGGCAATCCACTCACCTCAGCCTCCCAAAGGCGCGGGATTACAGGCTGAGCCACCGAGCCCAGCTATTTTAATGTATTTTTAATCAAATCACACCCATAAACAAACCATCTTGTAGTCCTAGAAGAATTTATTGTTGAAATACTGTTTGTGGCTGCATATGGTGGATCACACCTGTAATCTCAGCACTTTGGGAAGCTGAGCTGGTAGGATCACTTGAGCCACAGAAATTTGAGACCAGCCTAGGCAACAAAGTGAGACTTTATCTTAAAAAAAAAAAATTTGTGTCCTTCACTTCTTTTTCCACAGGCTCATTATCTGTCCTCTTAGATCAGTTGACTTCTCCAGGAACAGGGGAAGAAACAAAATTGGAAAACAATTCATTTTTACCCTTATCTTTGTAATCTAGTGGGAGGCAGGAGAACCCAGAGATTAAGAATAACAGCTCTAAGCCGGGCTCAGTGGTTCAGTTTGTAATCCCACGCCTTTGGGAGGCTGAGGTGAGTGGATTATCTGAGCCCACCGGATTCAGGCAACCCTCTCAACTCCATCTCCCAAAGTGCTGGGATTACAGGCATGAGCCACTGCGCCCCGGCTAGAGGAGGGTTTCTTAACTTCCCTGTACCTTGGTTTCCTCCTCTGCCTTATAGTGCCTGGGCAGCATCAACATTCAATAAATGTTAGAGTGCCCCAGGGCATCCTCCATCTGCTCACTGTTCTAGGCTACTCAGACTTTCCCTCCCCGTCCCCAGATATACCCCTGTTCTCTGTGACTGGACTCCTCAAACACAGGGAGGCCTGCACTTAATTACTTATTTGTTTGTTTATTTTTGAGCTGTAGTCTCTGTCACCCAAGCCAGAGTGCAGTGGCGCCATTACAGCTCCCCATAGCCTCGATCTGTTGGACTCAGGTGATCCTTCCACCTCAGTCTTCCAAGTAGTTGGAACTACAGGTACACCATCATGCTGGCTAAATTTTTAATTTATTGTAGAGACAAGGTCTCACCAAGTTGTCCAGGCTGTTCTTGAGCCCCTGGGCTCAGGCAATCCTCTTGCCCCTGCCTCCCAAGGTGCTGGGATTACAGATGTGAGCCCCTGTTCCAAACAGAACTTAATCATTGATTATGCAGAGAGAGTCTAGATCAAAGCAGGAAGACAAGCACAGAACAAGTATTGTCCTTATACATGGAATTCTTGATTTAGATTCATTCTCAAAGTGCCCATGAAGAGGGCATCATTTATCCAAAGTTCAGTCTTGGTTTGATTTTATGAGTTATCAATTAGGGACAGTAATGTCCCTGAAAGTATCATAAAAATGTCATCAAGGTTGATAAAATTTCCTGGGTAGAAACGTATAAAAATAATAACAGCAATAGCAGCAACAACATTTCTGTTTTTAATAGCGAAAAAAATATTATATATATATATAGTAATATATATATTTTGCCAAGCAGTTTTCTAAGTCTCATACATGCATTATCTCATTTAATCCCCCACAACACTCTATGAGTAGGTACTTTTATTGCTTGTATGTAATAAATGAGAGGATAGAGACATCACTCAACAATCTGACTAAAGTGGCAACACCCTCCCCCCAACCCTCTATTTGATTAACATATTTTATTTTTTCACAACACTATAATCACTATCTAAAATTGTCTTATTTATTGTCTATTGCTCTTATAATAAAAGTTATTTAGGTGAGGGCTTTGTTTTAAACACTGCTGTATCCCCAGCTTCTAGAATAGGCCTAGCTGCTAATAATTGTATGTTGCATGCATGAATGAATGACATGTAAGTGCCTTGCCCAAGGTCACAGAGCCATACGAGCCAGTATTCAAGCTGAACCCTATCTAACTCCAGAATATGAGATCTGGTCTTCTATTATAGCGTTTTGCAGTGGAAGGGTCCTAGATATCACATAACCCAAGGCTATCATTCTGCAGATGAGAATACTGAAGCTCAGAAAGGCTAAATCGCTTGCAAATATCTCACAATTTGTTAGTAGTAGAGCCAGAATCAGACCCCAGATCCCTAGGTAGTGTCTTTTGCACCATGATTCCAGCCTCCTCATTTCATATAAAATTGCAGGAAAATCCTATATGCATGTGATGTGCATCATCCACCCACTTATTCATGCCATAAACTTAAGTCATACTTGATACTTCCCTCTCCCTTGCCACCCCCTTTGTCTAATTAACTAGCAAGTCTTGTCAGTGTACCTTCTAAATATATCTCAACTCTTTCCACCTTTCTTCATCTCCACTAACCATCACCCAAGCCACCACCAGCTCTCACATGGATAAGTGTAGTAGCCTCCTACTTAGTTTTCCCCTGCCTCTTCTTGTCCCCTTTCAACCTATTCTCTTTAGAGTAGCCAGAATTATCTTCTAAAATTTAAATATGCTCATACCATTCTACTGCTTAAAACATATCATTTGGCTGGACACAGTGGCTCACGCCATTAATACCAATACCTTGGAAAGCCAAGGAAGGCGGATTGCTTGAGCCTGGGAGTTCAAGAGTAGTCTAGGCAACATAGCAAGACCTCATCTCTACAAAAAATTTAGAAATTAGCCAGATGTGTGTCTGTAGTCCCACTACTTGGGAGGCTGAGGCAGAAGGATCGCCTGAGGCCAGTAGATTAAGGATGCAATAAGTCATCATCATGCCACTTCACTCTAGCCTGGGCCACAGAGCGAGACCCCCAACTCAAAAGAAGAAAACAAACAAAACTCCCATGTCCTTTATTTTAAGATGTGATTGAGAATTCTTACCATAGCCTAGGGGTTCTGGCCCCTAAGCCCCCTCCAGTCTTATCTCTTACTACTCTCTTCCTTTCTCACTGACTCCACTGACCTTATTTCCTTTCTTAGAACATCAAGCTCTTCTTTAAACTTTATTTCATGGAGCCCCCTTCGATGGACCACTCCTTCCTCTCTGTCCCCCTCTAGAAGATACACCGATAAGACTTTCTAGTCAGCCAGGCTTGGTGGCTCAGCCTGTAATCCCGCGCTTTGGGAGGCTGAGGTGAGTGGATTGCCTGAACCCCTGGGTTCGAGACCCACCTGGGCAACTTGGCGAGACCTCATCTCTACAATAAATCAAAAAATTATCTGGGCATGTAGCACGCGCCTGTAGTTCCAGCTACTTGGAAGGCTGAGGCGGAAGGATAGCTGGAGGCCAACAGGTCGAGGCTGAGGTGCCTGGGAACATGCCACTGCACTCCAGTCTGGGCGACAGAGTGAGACTCCAACTCAAAAAAAAAAAAATCCAAAAAAAAAAGTCTTTCTAGTCAATTAGATGTAGGATGTGGTAAAGGAGAGGGAAATGTCAAGTATGACTTCGGTTTATGTCATGAATAAGTGGATGGATGGTGTATATCACACGCATATAGGATTTTCCTTGAAATGACGAGGCTGAATTCATGGTGCAAGACGTTACCTTTTCTACTGGCTCTTAGCTTTCATGTCATTTCTATGAGTAAGTTTTCCCTGATGGGATCCTCCCAACCTCACTCCAACCAGGTCAGGTCCCCAGTAACATGTTTTCATAAGCATGCATTATTTTTTCTACACAGCTGTTACTACAGTTATACTTAGGCATATTATTTGTTTGTAGGTTCTAGCAGGAGAGTGCAGCTACTCTTATACCCTTGAACAGTTTTCCTCTAGCAGGGATGGTCATCCTCTTCAACCTAGCACATAGCTTCCAGAAGGGAGGAAGGGGACACTGCCTAGCCAGCCAGATCAGCTGAATCAACTCTGTCAATCAAGGATGGGGTGACAGATGTCACAGCCATACTGCCCCTCACATCCATATTTGTATATTTATTTATTTGTAAAATTACTTATTTAATGTCTCCTTCTCAAACTAGATTGAAGCCCCAGTGACCATGTAGTCTCGATCCCTGCTGATTCACAGGGCCCTGAAGCATTGTAGATGCCCAATAAATATTTGTGGATCATTCTGTAGTCCTTGAATGACTTTCCACCTGGGGTTGACACACCATTGAGCTGAACTCAAGCTCAATCAAAGGAAGAAGAGACAGTGTATAAACACTGAAACTAGTCTAGGAAGCTTCCCTACCCATTCCAGCATGAGCAGCTTTTCATTTTAGTAACATCTAGCAGTGCTTTGCTTCTTCCAGAAGGTTCAATGGCTTAGCTAAGGGTGGATCAGCCTCTCTACTTGAGTCTCAGATTTGAGGCCCCCCCCCTTTTTTACTGCTGCATGTTGGACATGATCATTTAACTTGAGAAAGGCAGAGATGCTGCTTCAGTGGACACCCACTAGTCACAGAAAAGCCATGTTCTTGCTGTACAAGCTGGGCATTTTATCCTCACGAAGCAAGTACAAGCCATTGCAGGAGAAGAGGGAGCCAGCAGTGCTGCTTTTTGGATATGTCTGTCAAAACCTTAGGACTGCCCTCCAACATGAATGATGGGAAGCAAAAAGCTCTCACCTGCAAGTGACCTAGAAGGCCCTGTGCTTAGTTGGATGGATACTCATGTCACTTGATTTTAGGATTTTCCCAGCCTTCAGGTTAATAATAGATGTATTGCTTGTTTCTAGATTAACCATGAAACTTGGCATTTAAAATAATTCTAAACTAGTTACTTTATTGACAATAACAACCACAGCAAAGTGGTTGCATACATTAGTAGCTCATGCCACCAACTTTCCTCCTCACTTTTGCTGCATGGGCAGCTAGCTTTTCATATTTTAGTGTTGACTGGCTATAGGCCTTCTGATGTCTGACAAGTTTAACAGGCCAAGTTCTGACAGAAGTATCTGCAAGGATCCAAGCCTTTGTTTAAAAGAAAATGCAATGAAGCCAAATGACCATGGAAATACAAATACAGTACAGTACTCTTTCTTTTCCAAGTAGATCTCATGTTTAGCTAATGCTTTCATGGAGGCCGATAGATGAAGGAGGCCTTTTCTCCTATGAAATAGACTCATTTGATGTCTACAGAAAGCACCAAGGAGTAGGAAACTGCATGCCTCTGAATAACTTGAGTGTCCTAATTCATGATGTGTTTTAGAGAATAATTTATCTAGAATAAACTATTAATTAAAATGTTCTGTGATACTTTTTTTAGATCAATACTTTAGCTACTCTAAATGCCACTTTGGGCATTCTACTATACCTCGTTGGGTGATGTCAAGATTGTAGCAGAAGTGTCTGTAATTGATTGATGAAGGCTTACAATAGTATTAATGGAACATACAAATCTTGGGACCTCACCATTAGTGTTCTTGGCTTATATGTCCTTCTAAAAATTATTCTCTTCACCTTTCCAATGAATTCCTCTCGATTCCATGAAATCCTGCTATTTACTTTTCTTCTAAAATGTGTGCCAAAACCCCACCCCTCAGAGGCTAAAGTATTGATGCTAAAATGTACTGTGGAAGAGATAAGGATAGTTGTTATATGTCTTGAATTACAAAACAATGCTATAATGTTACACTCAGAAGACCATACATCTCAGGGTTTCAAGTAACTCGGAGGTTGACCAATGCATCAAAAAGGAATTTCTTTGAGAAACCTCACTAAACCAACCTATAGAGATATTTTAAAGGCATAAACCCATAAATCTATAAATGGACTATGGAATGGTGGGAGACATTCAACAACAATAAAATTTTGGAAGCTGGAAAGTAAATGAATAAGAAGTCATTGACTTACCAGATAGAAGAAAGTCAGCGATTGGAAAAGTTGAAAATCAACTCAATTTATACTTTTTTGTTTTTGTTTTTGTTTTGAGTTGGAGTCTCACTCTGTCACCCAGACTGGAGTGCAGTGGCCACTCCCGGCCCCCGCAGCCTCGACCCGCTGGGCTCCGGTGATCCTTCCGCCACAGCCTTCCGAGTAGTGGAACTACAGGCGCGCGCTACCATGCCCGGCTCATTTTTTGATTTATTGTAGAGATGAGGTCTCGCCAAGTATACTTTTTTTTAAGTTGGTGTCTCACTTTGTCACCCAGGCTGGAGTGCAGTGGCATGATCATTGCTTACTGCAACCTCAACTCCTGGGCTCAGGTAATCCTTCTACCTCAGCCTCCCAAGTACTGGGACTACAGGTGCACACCACTACACCCAGGTAACTTTACTATTTTTTGTAGAGACGAGGTCTCACTGGTTTTGAATTCCAGGGCTCAAACAATACTATGGCCTCAGCCTCCCAAAGTGCTGAGATTACAGGTGTGAGCCACTGTGCCCGATCCCAATTTTTACTTCTGAAACCTTGAAAGGCTCAGGAATTAGTTTCACTAGGTATAGTCAGTTCTTCACATCCATGTGTTCTGTGTCTGGGGATTCAACCAACCTTAGATCCAAAATATTCGGAAAGAAAAACAATACAAATAATGCAATAAAATAGAACAACTATTTACATAGCACTTACATCCTCTTAGGTATTATGAGTAATCTAGAGATGATTTGAAATATACTAGAGGATGAAGATGTGTGTAGGTTATATGTAAATACAATGCCACTTTATATAAGGAACTTAAGCATCTGCAGATTTGGGTATGAAGTGGGGGTTCCTGGAACTAATCCCTCTTTGTTACTGAAGGATGACTGTTCTTGAAAAGAAGGAGCTGAAGAAAACTGAAATAAGGAGAGTTAATTGTAAAACTGGGAGGTGTATTCTTTGGAGAGGATTATACTGGAGGTTTTGGGATGGGGAGGCACCAGGCACCATTGAAAGCAAAGTATACCAAAAGCAATTTGCAGTGATTAACTGAACATATGCAGTCTAAACACTGAGCTCCTCATCCCTACCCCATCCACCAACATTCAACCTTCTATACCTCCAACCAGCTTTTTATCATCCTACACTTACATTTTTAAGGGACAAAAAAGAATTACTAGACATCTGAGGAAAGCTTTTTATGTAACAGACCAAAAAAATAAATAAGGAAAAAGCAACTTGAGGAAAACAGACTATGTAAAGATATGAAAACATAAAGCAAACTGTAATTCATATTTTGAATTAAGAGAAGATATTGCATTTATGATACAGGAATAGGATGCTCAAAAAAAGGAATGCTAGCAAAAGTAGCACAAATGAAAAGAATAATAAAAAGGGTGAGAAATGCTGGGCTCGGTGGCTCAGCCTGTAATCCTGCGCCTTTGGGAGGCTGAGGTGAGTGGATTGCCTGAGCCCACGGGTTCGAGACCCGCCTGGGCAGCGAGACCTCATCTCTACAATAAATCAAAAAATCAGCCGGGCGTGGTAGCGCATGCCTGTAATTCTGGCTACTTGAAAGGCTGAGGCGGAAGGATCGCCGGAGCCCAGCAGGTCGAGGCTGCGGTGGCCAGGAGTGGCCACTGCACTCCAGTCTGGGCGACAGAGTGAGAGTCCAACTCAAAAAAAAAAAAGGGTGAGAGATAAAGTTGAGGCTTTCTACTTTCCAAGAAAGTAGAAAACAATAAAAGACAGAGAGCAGAAAATTAGAGGATGAAGAAACAATGAGAGGATGAGTTAAGGAGATTCAACATCCAAATAATACGAGTTTCAGAGAAAGAGAACAGAAAAATGGAATGAAATACTTAATGGTACTTTGTAAGAAACTTTCCAAGACCTGAAGAACATGGGTTTTCTAGATTGAAATTACCCACTAAATCATGCGGGTTCTCAAACACTTGCCTTTCATACACCCTTTTCCAAGATGGGGCATGTGTTGCACTAAAATGAGTGAGTAAAACAAGAAAGAAGAAGACAATGGATAAAGGAAACAAGGGATGAAGCACAGGAGAAGAAGGGCAGAGGGGAGCCTGGGATGACAGTGAGGTTACCTCTAGGCAATCAGCATTAAAGACTCTCAGTTCCAACTAGGCAGGTCAGAAGATACCAGAAGAGGCATTCTCATGAGAATAATGTTGTACATGACCGTGCTAAGAGGAGAAACTGACAGCTGGAGATTGCGTAAAAATCTTAGCAAGTGAAAAAAAAGGTAATTATAAACTCTGAGAAAACAAAAATTTACACGAGAGAAAGGCAATCATAGTTTACTTACTAGATAGTTCAGTTTTATGGCCATAATAAAATCAACAGTGAGGAGTGATCTTACCAAAATTATAATATCATATATATTATAATTAATAAAAACAAACAGTGTAGGGTGGATAAGGGGTATGATATGTGTTTTGTGGGAAGGGGAATAGAGATAAAAGCCAAAAAAAATGTTTATCTTCCAGATTGGGGAGAGCAACAGATTTTTGCCTAAAACAGAAAAATCAAGAAGTGGCAATATAAACATATCATGTAGAAATATGTCAGTAGAGTTGAAAGTAGTAGTTTCTGGAGAAGGAGGAAGACTGAAGAGACAGACTGGGTACCACTATTTGTCTTAAACATTCAAATAGAACTGAGTGGCTCTTTATGTGTCTATGTGTCTATATAACTTATTCAAAAAGTGTATATATATAGTTGTGTGTGTGTGAGCTGGAGACTCACTCTGTCACCCAGGCTGGAGTATAGTGGCACACTCATGGCCACCCCGGTGTCAACCTGCTGGGCTCCAGAGATCCTTCCGCCTCAGACTTCCAAGTAGCCAGAACTACAGGCGTGCACTACCACACCCAGCTAATTTTTTTATTTTATTGTAGAGACAAGGTCTCGCTAAGGTGCCTGGGCTGGTCTCAAACCCACAGGCTCAGTAATCCATTTGCCTCGGCCTCCCAAAGTGCTGGGATTACAGGCTAAGCCACCAAACCTGGCCCAAAAAGAATATATTTTTAAAAGAGACTTTGTATTTTCACAAATAAGAATGAGAAAACTTTAAAAAATAACAGGCATAGTCAGCCTTCTACACCTCTAACCATCTTTCTAGCATCCTACATTTACATTTATTGAGATATAAGTCATACCATTCACCCAGTGGTTTTTAGTATACTCACAGAGTTATGCAACCATCACAACAGTCTATTTTAGAACATTTTGTCAAATGTTATTAAGTTTATTTTCTCAAAATAAACTTCATAGCCATTAGCAGTCACGCCTCATTTATGCCTAATCATTCCAGCCCTAGGCAACAATCATGCTACAGTTCATCTTTATGGATATGCCTACTCTGGGCATTTCATATAAATGAAAACATACAATGTGTGGCCCTTTTTAAGTGGTTTTTTTCCTTCACTTAGTACAGGCATACTTCAGAGATGTTGTGGGTTCAGTTCCAGACCACTGCTATAAAGTGAATATTGCAATAAAAAGAGTCACACAAATTTTTTGTTTTTCCAGTGCATGTAAAAGTTATGTTTTTACTATGCTATAGCTTATTAAATGTGCACTAGCATTATGTCTAAAAAAATGTATATACCTTAATTTAAAATATGTATTGCTAAAAAGATGCCAACAATTATCTGAGCCTTCAGTGAGTTATAATCTTTTTGCTGGTGGAGGTTCTTGCCTTGAGGTTGATGGCTGCTGACTGATCAGGGTGGTGGTTGCTGAAGGTTGAGATGGCTGTAGCAACTCTTAAAATAAGGCAGTAACAAAGTTTGCCGTGTTGATTGACTCCTCCTTTCACAAAAGATTTCTCTGTAGAATGCTATGCTGTTAGATAGCATTTTATCCACAGTAGAACTTCTATCAAGGTCAGAGTCAGTCTTCTCAAACCCTATCGCTGCTTTGTCAACTCAGTTGTTATAATTTTCCAAATCCTTTGTTTTCATTTTAACAATGTTCACAGCATCTTCACCAGGAGTAGATGCCATCTCAATAAAGTACTTTCCTTGCTCATCCATGAGAAGGCAACTCCTTATCCATTCAGGTTGCATCATGACATTGCAGCAATTCAGGCTCCACTTCTAGCACTAATTCTCTTGCTATTTCTGCCCCATCTGCAGTGACTTCCTTCACTGAAGTCTTGCACCCCTCAAAGTCATCCATGAGGGTTGGGATCAACTTCTTCTAAACTCCTGTTAATATTGATATTTTGAGCTCCTCCCATGAATCACAAATGTTCTTAAAGGCATCTAAAATGGTGAATCCTTTCTGGAAAGTTTTTAATTTACTTCACCCAGATCCATCAGAGGAATCACTCTCTATGGCAGCTGTAGCTTTATGAAATGTATTTCTCAAATAATAAGACTTGAAAGTCAAGATGACTTCTTAACCATGGGCTGAAGAATGGATGTTGTGTTAGTGGGCATGAACACAACATTCATCTCCTTGTACATCTCCATCAGAGCTCTTGGGTGACCAAGTCCACTGGTCAATGAGCGGTAACATTTTGACAGGAATCTTTTTTTTCTGAGCAGAAAGTCTCAACAGTGGGTTTAAAACATTCAGTAAGCCATGCCGTAAACAGATATCCTGTCATCCAGGCTTTGTTGTTTCATTTATAGAGAACAGGCAGAGTAGATTTAGCATAATTCTTTTTCCCTCCTTCATCTTCCTCCTCCTCTTCTTCTTCTTCCTCTTCTTCTTCTTCTTCTCCTCCTCCTCCTCCTCCTCATCCTCTCCCCTCCTCCTCCCCTCCTCCTCCTCTCCTCCCCTTCTGACTTTTCTTCTTCTTCTTCCATGGTCTTACTGCATTGCCCAGGCTGGAGTGCAATGACTGTTTACAGACATGATCATTGCCCCACTATAGCTTTGAAATCCTGGGCTCACTCAAGCAATCCTCCTGTCTCAGCCTCCTGAATAGTTGATAGGCAGCACCACTGAGTCTGGCTAGATTTGGCATAATTCATAAGGGCCCTAGGATTTTCAGAATGGTAAATAAGCTCTGGCTTCAACTTAGTCACCAGCTGTATTAGCCCCTAACAAGAGAATTGGCCTGTCCTTTGGAGCTTTGAAGCCAAGCATTGACTTCTTCTCTATAGCTGCAAAAGTCCTAGATGGCATCTTCTTCCAATAGAAGGCTATTTTATCTATGCTGAGAATCTGCTGTTTAGTGTAACTGCCTTCATCAATGAGCTGAACTGGATCTTCTGGATAACTTGCTGCAGCTTCTCCATCAGCATGTGCTGCGTCACCTTGCACTTTTGTTACAGAAATGGCGTCTTTCCTTAAACCTCATGAACCAGCCTCTGCTAGCTTCCAACTTCTTTTCTGCAGTTTTTTCACCTCTCTCCACCTTCATAGAATTGAAGAGAGTTAGGATCTTACTCTGGATTAGGCTTTGGCTTGAGGGAATGCAAGGCTGGTTTGATCTTCTATGCAGACCACTAAAGCTCTCGCCCTATCCGCAGTAAGGCTGTTTTGCTTTCTTATCCTTTGTGTGTTCACTGGAGAAGCACTTTTAATTTTCTTCAAGAACTTTTCCTCTACATTCACAACGTGGCCAACTGTTTGGTGCAAGAGGCCTGGTTTTCAGCCTCTCTCTGCTTTTGGCATGTCTTCCTCACTAAATTTAATTATTCTAGCTCTTGATTTAAAATGAGGGGCATGCAACTTTTCCTTTGACTTGAACACTTAGAGGCAATTGTAGGGATATTAATTGACTGATTTTAGTATTGTTGTCTCAGGGAATAGAGAGGCCTGAAGGGAGGGAGGGAGGAAGGAGGAAGGAATGGCTGATTGGTGGAACAGTCAGAATACACAAACATTTATCAATCAAGTTCTCCATCTCATATGGGTGCAGTTCATGGTGTCCCAAAATAATTACAATAGCATCACCAAAGATCTCTAATAATAGATCACTATAAGAGATATATCATAAAAGTTTGAAATTTAATGAGAATTATACAAATGTGGCACAGAGACACTAATTGAGCACATGCTATTGGAGAAATGACACCGATGAACCCTCCTCAATGCCAGAGTTGCTGTCAGTCTTCAATTTGTAAAAAAAAAAAAAGAAAGAAAAAAGCAGTATCTACAAAGCACAAGACAAAGCACAAGAAAGTGAAGTCCAATAAAATGAGATATGCCTATACAGTGTTTTCAAGTTCCATCTGTGTTGTAGCATGAATCAGTACTTCTTTTTATTGTATGGACATATTATATTGTATTTATCTGTTTATCGGTTGATGGACATTTGGGTGGTTTCCACTTTTTGCCTATTAAGAACGCTGCTGCTGTGAACATTTGTATGTAAGTTTTTGTATGAGCTAGAGATGCTTTAATTTCTCTTGGGTATATATCAGGAGTGGAATTGCTGGATCATATGATAATCTACATTTAACTTTTTGAGGAACTACCAGACAACTTTCCAAAGTGGTTGCATGATTTCTACATCCCCACCAGCAGTGCATGAGGGTTCCAATTTCTCCACATCCTCACCAACACTTGTTGCCTCTACTGGAGTGCCATCCTCATGGGTGTGAAGTGGTATCTCATTTAACTTTTAAAAACTTAACAAATTATCAAAAATATGATATGTTGACACAACTTGGCAAGGCTTTGAGGAAACACTCTTGTTGGAGGTGTAGTTTGGTATACATTTTATGGTGGGCTGTTTGGTATATTAAAATGTGAAATGTACTTCACATCTGACCAGATGTCCTATTTCTAGGTATCTAAGGAAAAAACCATGTTGGAAAAGATGTATCCTCATTATACCACTGTTTATTATCTCATAATATCAAAAACTTTGACATTAAAATGTCTAACTAGAAAACTGGTTTAATGAATTCAGATGTACACATGGAATAGCTAGGGAATCAATTACAATTAGTGATGTAGGTAGAGTATATTTTTATTTTTATGTGAAGTTTCTACCACATATTAAGTGAGGCAAAATCAGATTATTGAATACCTGCATGAAAAAATCCCATTTATGTAAAATATCTTCATGCCTAGAAAGATCTTTTGGAATCGTGTCCAAAATGTTAACAGTGATTATATCCTAGTGGTGGAATTTTAGGTGACTTTTTTTTTTACTTTGTTCTTTGCGTTTTTGTATTTAATTTTGTTAAAAACCAACCTCTATAATTTTTTGAAAAAATTATAAGACTATTACAAAAGACTATGCATTTTAGAAGTCACATTTTTGTGCTTAATCAAGGCTTAAACTTTAGTTAAATACTCTTTCCCTATCATTATTTTTTTAAAACCTCAAAGCCCTAGTAAAGGCATAAAGAAATTCATTATTGAGGTGATTACATCTACTTGGTGGAGAGCACTGTCTTCTGCTCTTCCTTCAGAGAATTTTATGATGTACTTTGGTCTTTATAGAGTTCTTTTAATGTGGAGACATGCCAAGTATCAGGACTTTGGAGTCATACCAAAGCCCAAGAACAGGAGCAGGTCAAAATGGTTCTCCCTCTGTTCTAGTTATCTAGAAAATTATTTGGGATTCACAAAGACTCTCTCCCACTTTTCTATCCCCCTTTGTAAGAGAATAACGCTAACAATAGTTTTCTTTCTCTTGCGTTTCTTATGAGTTAGGAACTGTTCTAAACATAGTACATGCAATGTACTTATTTAATCCTCACAGCAATTCTGTGGGATTGAGGCTGAAATGATGATATTTCTCAGATGAGGAGCTTGAGGCACAGAGAAGTTAAGTAACCTATCCAAAGGCACTCAGCTAGGGAATGGCAGAGCTGGGAGTGGAACTCCACAAGTATACTTCCAGAATACCTGTGATCTTAACTACGGCACTCCACTATCTTTCTGTCTTCCTAAATTGGACTTCAAATACTTCTTGCTGGTTTTCCTTGTTGATCCTCAAAGATGTCACTTCTACAGAAACGTACAAAAGTGTACAGAACGTACACCTCGCTGGACTTTCCTTCAGCAAGTGCTCCGTGAAGTCACCTCATTGCTGTTTGCATCATCCCCCAATGAATCTCTTAGGATTTTACTTAACATCTTTTGACATCTTCATCTCTGAAATGTTTGCATTTCTTATTCCTTGAAGTTGGAGATTCATCTGGGAAGGAATAAATGAAACTCTTTTTAGATGTCTCAACCTCGCATCAAGACTCATCAGCAGAGTGCTTGGTGCTGAGACAGAGGATACTTGCGGCTCTTCCCAGAACCACGTGGCATTCTCAACCTCAGGCAGCACTGGATGGGTGCCCTGCCTGATCTTCCAGTCTGATCACTCGGGGAAATCATCATCGTATAGGGCTATGGTTTATTCTAATTATAAGCATAATGCATGCTCCTTGTAAAAATGTTGGAAAATCCAAAACAAAGTATAAATAAAAAAATTAAAAGTACTTATAATCCTACTGATCTCTGATAACAACTAGAATTGTCTTTAGGCAATTCGTATTTATTCATGAAGACTAAGTCTTCTAAGTCTATGATTTAGAGGTGATAATTGTAGAAAATGCCCATCCATGTAACTGGTGGGTAAGATTATTATATTGAAAGATGTGCCCAAGTTGGTGAAATTAAAATGTTATAATTTTATACTCCAGTTTGAGTTTTTAATTAAAGAATGGAAATAATTGTGTATATTTAAAACCATTAATAGGGAATCAAACAACAAAGTATAATGACCTCAATGGTTTTATTTGCTTCTCTAAAGTGATTTTTCCATTTGTTTTTGCCTAACATTGGCTACATATATAGTAGGTCATCAACAGATGCTTATTAATTGTATGCGAACAAGATTAAGACCTATCTGAAGTGCCATCAAAATTTAACTTTTGATATTTGTAACTTTGGCTGTTATTGTTTTTACTATTCATGATTTCCACTTGTATAATTTATTTAGAATATTTTATTATCCTGGGGAAAAGGGTTATAAAACTCATCATTATAAAAATAACAAGGAAAGAAACTCATGTGGTATGACATATTACAAGTAATAACTATGCTAAGTACGATTCAAGTTGAAATCGCTTGTATTGGACATTATTTTTAAAGACGGTTTCTTAACAGAATGACTTCTGTAATCAAAAAGTCTCTCCTCTTGTGTTTTCTAGGCATCTGGCCATCTGAAGAGGTTTTGGCTTACTACTGCCTCAAGCATAGTGATATATTCAGGTACAGAGCTACACTTAAAAGATACTTTTTTAGCCCATAGTGGATATTGAATCTGCATATTGTAAATGGCCATGATTGCATTCTTCAAATTAAATTGTTAGAGAGAAAAAAAGAAAGAAAGAAGGAAAGAGAAAGCAAGTAAGCAAAGAAAAACAGAAAGAAAGGAAAAAAGTTCACAATGAACACATGTTGCTTCTGAAAAGAAATCAGTATTGCCTTTGGGTACTAATATTGCACAGCGAGCTTCTTTCTGTATGTCAAAGGCTTTTGATTTCCACTCAAGGCATTTTATTTCACTTTGATTTGGGGGAAACAAAAGTGAAGCGCCAATCAATCCTTACTGATTGTGAAGGTCAAAAAAACAAAAACAAAAAACCAATAAAGACATTCTTTAAACTTCCGCTAGGGAAATTGCTGCAGAATATTTGATAAATAAATACCTCACAGCTATTATTTAAAGATGCCATCTCATCCTGGTTTTAGAGATATTTTTATTTATATACCTAACAATATATATTTGGGAAATATAAATTACCATTACAGATCCATGCTATGGAAATAAGTGTTTTCAACTATTAGTGTGCCTTATAGATCAAACCCATGGACAGGATGTATGAAAAAGAAAAAAAAATCCTTTTATTTGAACATTCTAAAGATGTTTGGTAGACCCAGAAAATATAGGTTTTCCATTTTAATTCTCATTTTATAAAAGTCATCCAATGTATACTTTCTGAATTTCCATTATGAGTTCAAATAAACCCTTAGTGATCATGGTGTGCAACAATATGACATAGAAGATTGGGTCAATAATATGTATTTTTTTTGAAGCTCTGTGGGTCCATATTTACCAACCAGACTATAATTGCTTTGAACAACTGAACACTCATTAAGTGTGTTTCAAAATATGAATATGCTTGCTTGGCTTCCCCTCTCCCTCTCCCTATTCCCACTGCTCCGCCCTTTTAATGTTGCTTTTTGTTTGTTTTCCCTCCTCTTGAGGTAATAAACTTCCCTAACTGGGAAGAGGAAACAGCCTGAAGAGTCTAAGCATATAAAATGAGACCAGGGCAGTTTTGAATTGGGCTGCAGAGCTACCCTGGAGTCTGGCATGTGCTCATCTCGCTGTGCTTAAGCTTGACCGGAGCACCAATCAGCCAGCAGTGGGCCAGGGTGAGAATGTCACACATTGAGGGCTGATATTTAGGCACAAAGGGAAAGGTGAGTGCAGAGTGCCACACTAGACGGTCAGCTTTAACCCCTGAGCTGTTTTACCTCTGAGCAGTGAAGTCAGAGTCCGCTCATTACTTTAGCCTGGGTTTGCTGGTTTAGCCATATTATGTCCCTGCATTGTTTATTCACTGTGTTGTGTTGGGGTCAATTGTGATGTAAGTGTTAATTGCTAAATGCTCTTTGTGTAATTGTTCTTTATGGGGACTGATCATAAAGAACAGTTTGCGTTTGTTTTGGAATTTTTCTTTTTAAATACTGGATTGCATTTATTTGTGTGTATGTTGTGTGTATGTGACTATAATATAGGTATATACACACTCATATATATTCTTCGTTTACTTGTCTAACTGTTTTTGAAGGAATGAATGTGGATTAACAGTGTTATCCGTTCCTAACAATTATCTTTCGCTACTCTAGCTAGTTTAGTTCTAAAAGACAGCGCCATTGACAAGGGAAAAAAAGGGAACCTTCTCAGATTTTTCAGCTCAGCGGTGGTAATGTTGCAGTGAACACTAATGAGGGAACCCCCACTGATTTGCCTGCTTTGTGACTTTTCTATTTCATAATTATTTTTAAAACGCAAAACGACATGAGGTAGCCTAGTCATGTCCCTACAACTTCCTGGTAGCGCCGTTCTTACTGCAGATGGCAATTTGTTCTTGTAACATATATATCTCTCTGACCATTTTCATCTAATTTGTATGGGTTCTACCATTTCTTTTCTCTCTTTCAGGGACCTTGCTGTGTGTGAGCTAGGGGGTGGCATGACATGCTTGGCTGGGCTCATGGTAGGTCTTTTCTCAATTCCAATCCCATTCAGAGGGAGAAACAAAAGGAAAAATGTTCCAGGGCCTCCAACTGCTGGGTCAGAGAACCGTCAACAGCATCAGCTGCGGTCAAGCTGCCGGGTCTTGAGAGACCTTCTAGATTGACTTACTTTCGGATCATATTGATTTTATGGTTGCCTCGATGAGCAGCAACATTTTACCTCAGTGTAGTCAATATCGCTTGTTGTGACATTCCAGGCCTCGCAGTCTTTCTTTGCCATAGCGAAAGCTTTTTTTTTTTTTTTTTTCAGATTATAGTCCCATTTGCTAAGATACAGGAATAGCCTGGCGAATCACAGTTGGAGCACCATGATATTGCTGCTAATGTTTTGCCTGCATTATTATACCAACAAACATGATCCAGAGCGCTCAGTAATTAGATTCTTTTGAATTAGATTGGCCATTCAGGAACGTCGTTCCCCATTCTCTGGGTTCTGAGTCATGTATTCAGGAGATATTATGTAGCAGCACAGTGCATTAGACAAGTTTTTATGTCTCTACAAATAAAAGCATATTGTTACACTGATTGGCATTTGACAAACCTGTCGCTCTTATACAATGTGTCGAGGTTACAGCCCAATGTGCGAGCATGTCAAAGCTCACAAAAAAATTACCCTCACAAAGCCATCTGCCTGCAATGCAAAGTTATATGAAGGGCATCAGGCAGTCAGACAGAAGCAAGCTGAAAGGCAGAGTGACAGCCTTGTATGATGGCTCTACTAGATAAACAGAAGCCCACAAATGAAAGCCTCTCAGAATACCATCATCCGCTGTCACAATGCAATTACCGAACAGAATGATAGCAAGATAGAGGCTCCCGCAAATGGAATGATAAAAGTATTGACTGATTTGATTGAATGATTAAAATAATGCAGACATAAAATGAAAAAAGATTGAAGATTGTTACAGAGAAATAGGTGAGGAAGCATGATACTGAAGGCTTGTCACTCCTGTCTTCACTTCCACACAGACAAGCATATTTGCTCATTGTTTGCTGTGCTCCCTTTTTTTTTTTCAGGTTGCTATTTCTGCAGATGTCAAAGAAGTTCTGTTAACTGATGGGAATGAAAAGGCCATCAGAAGTATCCTTATTCAGATAGAAAACGGGTTTGTTGTGCTCATTCCTTTTTCCCGGCTGAGGAACAATTGATATAAAGAAAGACAGCATGGGGTATAAAAAGAGAGTTCCCCCTCACACACACACGATAAGTAATTAAGAAAAAGTGGAAATATATGAATTCATTGCATACAACTATGTGGTTTTTTCCCTTTCAATAGATTTTTTATAGACAAAACATATGTTTTGTGGATTTCTCAAAGCAGTAAGAAAATGTTTTCCATAAGAATTTTTAAGCAATCTTGACCTTTTATTTCCATTGAAATTTGCTAGTATGAAATAAATTATTTAATAATTTGTGGTATTGGATATTGCTTGGAAATGTGACTCCTAGCTTCATGTTTGTTATTACCTTTTATACATTTGATATTGTATGTACCATGTAATATTGTGCCTCTCTAATTGTGGAGGAGTCTACCTGTATCCCACACTGGAAACAGCTATCAGTTCTTCATTCTTTCTTTTTATTTAGGATTATAAATCTATCTCTTTTTTCCTGCTATGCTATTATAGTTCCAAACCCATTATATTAGATTATGCTTTCCTAGTATGTACACAGAGTTCATGAAAATTGAACTGTACTTTAACTAAGAAAGCAAGCATAATTTGTGGCTACTTTAGCAGCTGAGCTGATTTGTTCAGGGGCAGTTAGCAGCCGTTAGAAACAGAGAAGAAAAGTGGAAGAAGATATGTTTGCTTTGGATTGTGTGTGTGTGTGTGTGTGTGTGTGTGTGTGTGTGTGTGTGTGCGCGCGCACACGCGCACCTTACATTTACATCGGGAGGGAGGCAATCTACTTATTTGAATGTGAAGCCCCTAAAATGCCAAAGCAGTTTTGATTTTGTGGCATCTCCCATCAAACCTATTTTCAATGTTCATTTTTCTACCTCTGCTCTATAATCTTTTTGAAAATAAAATTTGCAGCAGCTCCATCCGACTGCTGGAACAGGAGCAAGGAGACACAAGGGGCACAGTAGCGAACATTGTTCAGTAGCACTTGTGTGCTCTACACAGCCCCACCCAGCTAATTGCCTGACAGACTTAAAAAAAAAATTCAGGAAGGAAAAACAGCCAATCACAATCTTGGCCTTTCACACAAGGGAAAGAGATCACAAAAGGTGCTTCCTTTTTTAAAATGCAGGATTTTAATCACGTTCTTGAGACTGTCGCAAGTTTTTCAAAATATTCCTGAAGATGAGCTGGTGTTGTTTCATTCACTGTGCTCTATTCTGAGTTATGCTGTGCCTGTATCATTTCACTGTGCTCCTCCTCCTTATGTCAGGGAACACAGCAAGAGGAAGCCCAGGTATGCCAGCTCAGCCCCAACAGATGCTTCTTTGCCGGGGAGGAGCAGGATTATTGGACAAGAAAAGGTTATTTTAGCCATGGAAACTTTCAGATTGGGCCCAGAAACCTGAGGTTTTTCTCAAGTCAGCAGGTGTCTGATTTAATAGCATCAGAAACCAATTAGAACTTTTATCAAACTATGCGAAACATCTGTAGTCAGTCTGTAAATTTAATTGTACTCACATTCTTATTGAGCCACAGAGCTTCCCAAGAAGGGAGGCAATGCTAATGTCATTAATTAACACACCTTAGCTTTAAACAGTAAAGATGCCATGCCAGCTCTTGAAATCAGAGAGGAAATCTCAGATTCCGTATTCATCCTGCCAGCTTTTCAAAGAAATGATTGGTACAGCCCCCTCCCAAGAAAATGGATTTTTAACATTTGGTCCCCAGAAGCTCAGCCCTGAGAGTGCTTTATTGTGCTGGGTTTTACAATGGGTTTAATATAGCAGGGTGCCAACGGGCAGGAGGGGAAGAACTTTACAATGTAGATAAAGTAGTTTCTTTCAGGATGCAGACCAGAACTGGTAGTGTGTTTTATTTCATCTTAAGACTTCCCTGATGGAGTTCAGTTTCCATCGTGCAGTTGTTCTATGTTTGTGTGCCTTTTCCTGTTGTCACTAGATCTAATGTTTTTTAATTAAGAGAAAAAAGCATGCAGAAAGCCTTAAAATTGGCAGTGTGTTTTTTTCCTGCTTTTAATACTAATGTTATTCTTGATTTGCTAGCAGAGCTTACAATTGGCATTTGTCGTAATCTGTTTTACTGACTGAGGTTAATATGAATGAATTTTTTTTCCTATCTGTGTGGCCACTTTCTGTAAGAGTAACAAATTCCCTGAATCACATACTATTGATGCATATAGATTGAAACAAACTCATTTAAAAATTACTGTTTACATCTTTCCTTTAAAATTTTAGGAAACCTAAATTATACAGCAGTTGTAGGATATTATTCAAAAATTACTTTCTAAAAAGTAAAAGTGGATGTCAACAAAAAAAGGGGAGAAACATTGCCAGGAGCCAGAAAATCTCTAAGCAAAGCTGCTAATTATTCTTAATGGACAAGATGAGCACATTAAGAAACAAATGAATACATCAGTGAAATGTAATTGGAAATCGACCTGGCAATGGCACATTACATCTGAGTATTGGCCTGTATATTATTCTCATCATTTTAAAAATTATTTTTGTTGTTCTTGGCTTCTGAATTTAATGAATCCAACTGAGTCTTACTTCTTAGTCTCTTAAGCTTCTAAGATTCTGTAAAAAATAGCATTTTCTGTGCCTTCCTTTTAATCTTCTATTATTTCTATTTTTTTAAATATGTGAAGCCATGAATGGATTAGTTCTGAATCTTTATGTCACAGAAGCATGTCAACCAGTTGTGAGTTTATTTATTATCTCCCTAAAATGTATCAGATGGATTGCCTATGTCTTCTCAAGCTCTCTACCTCAACCCTGGAAAGCTAGATGTTGATCTGAGATTTATTAAACAGAGATATCTGATAAGAGATTAAGACTTGAGGTAAAAATGAATTTTGTAAGTCCTGAATATTTTCTTAGATTCATGGGTAGTTTTCCCTAAGGTCTCCTTGGTCCTTAAACTGTATTGCTGGGTCTAGCCCAGCGTCCCCCTCCCTGAGAGCTGCCCCTCACTATAGATGCCATTTTATCTGTACCCCAAGAGAACAAAGGGAGAAAATTAGAGAAGGGATCACTTGGTTCACCCAGTTCTCAAGTTCATTCTAAAATAGTGTGAAATGAGTTCTTTTTTCTTTGGCATTGCCAAAGAAATCTCCAACTGCCCACAGATAATAGTTACTCAATAAGGTTTGTAGCTGGTGATGACAAGAAGAGGGGAGAGAAATGGTATCCTGAGTTATTACTGATGCTAAGCCTCTTCCAAATCATAATGATTACAAGTAGACGTTCTAAAGGCGAGCAATCTTCTCTAGCTACAATGACCAGTTCACCCAGCACAAGTACTCTGCTTTGATTGCTTCCTTAGTAAATGCCTAGCATGTCCTCTGGAGAAAATCTCAGTGCTTGGTGACCCAATTCTCTATGCCCCTGACCCAGGCATCTTATCTCCATGGTAGTCTGGACATGGTCTTGAGCATAGCACTCTCCAAAAATTGATGTCTCCCATGCTTCTTAAAGGCGATACCCCAGGTTTAACATTATTTTTATTTAACAGAATCCCTGACTTGAGTAATCAATCAATAAAGCTTCATGTGGGCTGTGCAGCCTGTGCTATGGATGGTTGACAACTTGGAACCCCCAGGCCATCTTCCTGTGTCCAAGCCCCCTCCTCCAAGTTCAGTGCCAGCTGTACTGTCATCAGCCATGTCCTAAGTCAACTCTATGTGCCTCACCTTGAGTAGGAGCTCAACAAGTATCTTTTAAAATTAGATTAAAATCATTGTAATCAGCCTCGGTGCAGTGACTTTCGCCTGTCCCAGCACTTTGGGAGACTGAGGCGGGAGGATTACTTGAGGCCAGTAGTTTGAGACTGCCCTGGAAAACAGAGGAAAGCCTCATCTCTACTTTATATATATATTTTAAAGTAAAAAAAAAAGAAGGAAGAAAAGAATAGAATAATGCAACCAGTATTAATGGCATGCCATTTCAGGTGCTAAACTAGTCCCTGGCCTTGTGGGACACAAATTTTTGCCTAGACCTAGAACACATTTAAAAATGTGAAAGATACTGAAAAACTACAGGGAAGTTCTTTGATTCCTTCTAGTTATTTAAATTTTACACTATAGAGTTCACATAATTAATTTGGAGCCACAGGGCAAGAAAATAAAGCATTAACTGCCCAACCTTATTTATATCACCAGCCTCTTCATCCTATCCAAGCTTTTGCCTGAGTTATGAAAAAGGATAATGAATTGACATGAGTTAGGCACCTACCATGTGTCAGGCCTATCATGTGACACTCCACTAAGCCCATTAAGGAGGTATCATTATTTCTGTTTTAGAGATAGAGCTCAGAGTGGTTAATTTACCCAAGGACACACAGCCACTAAGCATCAGAACCAGCCCTAGAAACCAGTTTCATCTGATCTCAAAACTTATGTTTTGTGTGAGTTTTTGTCCCCCATTAAACTATTCTGTTTCACCAAAAGCTAAAATGATTTGGTGCATGTCATCTTGCATTTCCTCATCAACCTCTGGAAGAAAAGTCCATAAAGTGAACAGTTGGCATTATTGACAGAGAGCTCATAGTACCTCAGTGTCATCCTTTCAATTCATTAGAGTAAGAAGCACATTTAAGAATATTTTGCAGTAGCTGGTTATGATGGCTCATGCCTGTAATCCCAGCACTTTGGGAGGTCAAGGTGGGAGGATTGCTTGAGCACAGGAGTTCGAGGCCAACCTGGGCAACATAGCAAGACCTCGTCTCATCAAAAAAATCAAAACATAAGCTGGACATGGTGGCATGCGCCTGTAGTACCAGTACTCAGGAGGCTGAGGCAGAAGGATCACCAGAGCCCAGGAAGTTGAGGCTTTGGTGAACCGTGATGCTACCACTGCACTTCAGCCTGGGTGACAAAGTGAGACCCCAACTCAAAAAAAAAAATTTTGTAGACTCAAATTAGTAAATATCGCCACATCAGGCATTTTATTTTAAAAGTTCAGAGGTCAAAATATATAGAATTCATACAATCATCTCATAGTTTCCTATCCTCACTTCTGGTATTCCAATGAAAATAAAAATTACATTAACCAAGAAGGCAGTGCTTTGTGAATCGCAGTGTTATTATTTTTAAAATACTTTCTTGCTTAAAGAACAACGTCAACTCTCAAAATGTATATACAACTACTGATAAATATAATGATCGCTAATTGCAGGAAGAGGCTAATATTTAAACAATATGCTATATGTAAATAAAATACATAATTTGTTGAAATGACAGTTATTACTATTGTGTGTGTGTGTGTATATATATATATATATATATTTTTTTTTTTTTTTTTTTTTTTTTTTTGAGTTGGAACCTCACTCCATCACCCAGACTGGAGTGCAGTGGCACGCTCCCAGCCCACTGCAGCCTCGACCTGCTGGGCTCCGGCAATCCTTCCGCCTCAGCATTCCAAGTAGCTGGAACTGCAAGTGCACACTTCCCGGGCGGGTCTCGAACCCGCGGGCTCAGGCAACCTACTCACCTCAGCCTCCCAAAGTGCTGGGATTACAGGCTCAGCCACCAAGCCTGACCTAAAAATATATTTTTTAAGAATAAAAATCTACCAAGACAAAATTAAATGGAGCCCCACTTCTGAACAGTGCATTATTTGAGAAAAAAAAATTTAGAGATAGAATCCTGGTTTCCTTTTAGCCACATACTCATATCCTGTAACTCTGGCAGTCAGTTGCTCAGACAAGGGGATTGGAAGTAATTGCTCTGTATTCATTTAATCAGAAATCACATTAAGGCTTTTTTTGCAGCCAGCTCCTCCCACTGAACTCTTTCAGAAGGTGGGTGTAGTTCAGAAAACACGATTTGGTCTGTCTTCTTGAACACTATCCTAGACATATTGACTCAATTTGATTGGATTTCCTTTATTACCCTGAGGTGACACGGAAGAATGATAAAATCTATTACTGGACACCGTGCCATCCAGAAGAACCGTCAAAATCTGACCTAAAGTAAAGGGTGGGAGCCAGGATATCAGAATATATCTCTTAAGGTAATATTTCACAATATGATTGCCAATCTTTAAAATCTTTGTACTTGTTTTAATATATTTAAAAACACTTCCTAAACCACAAAATATATTTCCTGCCCGGTTCTAAAAATAAAGCAGCCTAAATACTGCTGTGAATTTTTTTATTTTTAAAAAATAGCTTCTAGAATATAAATATATATGCTTGCTTCAGCCTGACCACCTGGAGTCACAGGTTTATAAATTGTATAAAAGTATATAGTGTTAAGATGTTTACTAAAAATTATTAATAGGTTTACCGAGTTATATAATTTAACTTCCCTGCGACTATTTTATAAGAAGTATTACCTCCACTAACAAAATAATATGTTTTGCTTGATAGATTAGTCATGTACTCATACGACGCTACAGGTGTACCAGGCACATTATGGCTTGTGGTTGGATGCCATGGCAACCCTGAGTAGGGTGTGGCTGGAGTGTGGGGGAACTTAATCAAAAACAGTTGTCAGTTGACTCTTTACTAATTTTGTTCTTCTCAGAATAAAGATGTCAGCTGTCCTTTTCTGCAAGACATTTCATTTAGAAGACTTTCCTGAAATACTTCCTTCCTGAAATAGACAGAACTGTAGGCCGATGTGTCATTTTAGTTAATCAAAACAACTAGGCAAATTAGTCTCTTTTATTTTTTTAATGAATGTAATTTAACGGTATTTAATTTGCATACAGGAAAGTTCACCCGGGAAAAAAAAGTCTGCATTATAGCACTTTTGTAAACCTCAACAAAGCCCTTCATTAGGAGACCTAATTGATTTTTCCTACCCACTCCTTGGGGAAGAAAGCTATCACAGTACCTGCTTATTCACTCAAAGAAATGGGTGTGTCTGGTGGTTCAAGCAGGGATTTGGGTTAAAAAGTCCTGTGGCTCTGTTTCTGCAGGGAGACCTTGGCCAATGCTTGCTTTGAGCATTCAGGAAATCTGTTTTTCTGAGCAATAGGAGAACATCGCTCGTCTGCTTGGTGTCCTCCCCATGGGCCCAATTTAGTACAGCTTGCATTCTTCACGGAATTATTTTATTTCTTGTTTATTTAAACCTGCCTTATTCTAAAGAGGGATTTTGAGACTTCTTGCAGTGACACATGGAATATGCCATATAAAATAAATGAGAAACGAGAGCAATTGGAAATTAGAAAGCCAGGAAAAGATGACAAAGCCAGGAATAGAGGTCAGTGTGGAAAATATATGCTATAGGAAACCCTCGTGGCTGTTAGCATTGGGTCACACACTTGGCTCCGCGTTGCATAGGGGCCAGAGCAAAGAGAGAAAGACCAACAGCTATAAGATTTGTTGCGCCCAGAAGTGGAAACAACATCAGTTGATCTGCAGTCCAGCCTTTCCTGTTGTTGAAGCCTGATAATCATTCCCATCTCTTAAAAGATGTCACTGTGTGAGATAATGAACCAGCTCCCCAAAACGTCTCTTCCATAAATGTGGTTCTTTTATACAAGTCCTGACATGCCAGCAGATGGCCAACAGCCAAAGATAAGTCAGTAAAGACAGTTCTTCAGGGGACCTTTCACTAGATCGATTTTCTTCTTCGGTAATTCATTTTCTCTCAAAGATTCTTCAAGCTTTCCTCCATCTTTTTCTTCTCACTTCCTCCCAAGTCTTTCCCTGCTGCTTCTCCCCGGCCTCCCTACTGTGTTTAGGAGACTGGAAAGACTTCAACCCGGAAACTCTTGGAAGACTGCCATTGCCCTTCCCGCTGGCTGAGCGATGTTTGCCTTTGTAGTCCTTGCTCTGTTTTGTTTTGGTTTTTTTTTGAGTTGGAGTCTCACTCTGTCACCCAGACTGGAGTGCAATGGCCACTCCCGGCCACCGCAGCCTCCACCTCCTGGGCTCCGGCGATCCTTCCGCCTCAGCCTTCCAAGTAGCTGGAACTACAAGCGCGCGCTACCACACCCAGCTAATTTTTTGGTTTATTGTAGAGATGAGGTCTCACCAAGTTGCCCAGGCGGGTCTTGAACCCGCAGGCTCAGGCAATCCACTCACCTCAGCCTCCCAAGGCGTGGGATTACAGGCTGAGCCACCGAGCTCGGCTTACTCCTTGCTCTTTTAAGCAAGTGGGGCATGGCACTTATGGGACAGTCATTCCCAGCAGTACCCATGACTCTGGGTCTTGCCATGGTGCTACCTGAAGGTAACTGCAGCCCAGGGAAGTAAAAGAGCTTGCCTGTGGTGAGTTCATGGTAGAGCCAGAGCTGGTCCCATCTCCTGCCTCACACCCTATAGCTCTTCTTTTCACTGTGTTGCATTCAAATATGATAAGAAGATTGCTGTGTTTGGGGGCTTTTTAAAAAAAAATTATTATTTAGTCTATTGGTAATCACTGCAGACGCTTTCTTAACTGCATCCTGTAGATGTACAAGATATCATCACAAGGAATCAGCAGGCTGGTGTGTTGAAGACTCAGAAAATATCAAGCTGGTAAGATACCTTTCTGCTTTAAAACACTCAAGCTGAAACTGCATTTCTTGATACCATGGATGACTATTAAAAATAAAAATAGCTAACATTTATTGAGCACTTACTGTGTGTCAGGCACTGTTTTAAACACTTTATATGCATTGTCTTGTGTAATACTCACAAGAACCCTAAGAGGCAAGCAGACACTCTCATTATGTCCAATTAACAGATGAGAAAACTGAACATATTAAACACTGGGTTGGGGGTGATTTGTGGGTTGAGATTATACAATATAGGTTGAGAGAAGGCCAGCCTGGGAACTCCTTCAATCACTCTTCTCCAGGGATTCTCTACCTGGGGACAGCGTTGCCTCCCAGGGGACTTTTGGCATTCTCTAGAGGCATTTTTCTTATTGCCATGACTTGAGAGGAAAGGGGGGAGTGTTGCTACTGGCATCTAGTGGTAGAGGCCAGGGTTTCCACTAAACATCCACCAGTGCACGGGACAGTCCCCTACAGCAGAGAAGCATCTGACCCCAAATGTCAAGTGCCAAGACCGAGAAAGCCTGGTCTAGTCCATCATTTCAAAATAGACTACATGTTCATGCTCTTAGATTCTGTTCATTCTTATCCAAACTAGGAGAAATGGTGTGTTCTGTGATGCTCCATTTTATTTTTGCCCTGTTAGTAATGGACCTAGAGAAATGAATAATCATGTAATAGTATGCACATGGCATATCTATATTTGTGCAATTTTTCTCACGTATTGAAGCACAGACTTTATTAGAAGAACAATTCCATTTAAAATTAATTATTTTATTCATTGCTGTTAATCTGTCTTCCTCTAGTATTTTGAGTTTTCACAGTGTTGAGGACATGCTCCCACCTACCCTACCTGCCCAGTGTTATTAAAAAAGAAAAGAGGCCGGGTGCGGTGGTTCACGCCTGTAATCCCAGCACTTTGGGAGGCCAAGGCAAGAGGATTGCCTAAGCCCAGAAGTTCAAGACCAGCCTGGGCAACATGGCGAGATCTCAACTCTACAGTAAATTAAAAAACAAAAAATTAGCCAGGCGTGGTGGCGCATGACTATAGTCCCAGCTACTTGGAAGGCTGAGGTGGAAGGATTACCAGGGTCCAGCAGTTTCGAGCTGCAGTAGCTGTAATCATGCCACTACACTCCAGTTCAGGCAACAGAATGAGACTAGTTCTCAAAAAAAAAGAAAAGAGATGAATGGATAGCTACAATGTTTCAAAGCCAGTGTGGTCCACACATTGGCGTGAGGCTATGGAATAGCAATATATATTTTTTTATTAGTTGGTGAATGTAATGAAGTGTCCATATATATATTTTAAAACCCTACATGAAAATGTTCAGAGTAGGCTGATCGCTCAGAGGTCAACATGCTCTGGGTTTCTCATATACATGAGCAAACCAATTCTGTTTGCCAGCTGACCTAGAGCAGGTTGCAGGGGAGAGAAGGGGTCCCCTTACCTGTGGGTTCTTCATTCTTTTTTTTTTTGAGTTGGAGTCTCACTCTGTCGCCCAGACTGGAGTGCAGTGGCCGTTCCCGGCCATCGCAGCCTCGACCTGCTGGGCTCCGGTGATCCTTCCACCTCAGCCTTCCCAAGTAGCCGAAATTACAGGCATGCGCTACCACGCCCAGCTGATTTTTTGATTTATTGTAGAAATGAGGTCTTGCTGCCCAGGCGGGTCTCGAACCCATGGGCTCAGGCAATCCACTCACCTCAGCCTCCCAAAGGCACGGTATTACAGGCTGAGCCACCGAGCCTGGCTGGTTCTTCATTCTTAGGCCAGCCTTTCCTCCACAGGGCAGATGGCCACCCCCTTCTGGAGAGGACTTCAGTTTTAGACATGATTTTCAACCTGGTCTTTTAGTTATCAATCAAAAGTGCATTTTCTGTGTTGTCCTCATTTACATGTATTTAATGCTTAAGGTCATTTGTGACCATTTGAGTGTATTTCAGCATATGGAATCAGGGAATAATAGATTTCAGCTTCATGCTGTGAAGTGAGATTGTGTTTTTACAAGACATAATGTTGTTTACTGGGTGTTAATAATCACTAATTAATAAACATATCTAGACTTCTAAAATGTTGCATTTTGAGGAATAAAAATGTCAAGTGTTTAACTTATGAAGTGTAATAGTATTTTCCATCATCTCTTTGTAAAATAATTAAGTTATATAAAGAAGCAAAATGTCATTGTTCAACACAGGACATATCCTGTATGCTTAATTCATGGCCTTTGTTCCTATTTTTCTGTTCTCAAAGTGCTATTTCTAAATATATTGTTCTGATATGTACATGGACATATAATCTATATGTCAACAGTCATACAGAAGCTTCCAGGATGAGATTTTTTTTTTTTCTGTTTTTGTCTCATGAATTTGGTAAGTTTCTTTGCCTTTAGCCACTGCAAGCATGTTGTCCAAAGTCTACTACGGTATTTTTTCGGAAACAGAGGGATGAGTCAGTCCTTGAAATGCCTTGATCTTATATTAGGAGATACTTGACCACTTAACTGTCAAGAAGCAAGAGAAACTGCCAACCAGTGATGTAATAATCAGTATTCCCTCTCCATCCACCGCTTTCCCACCCATAACCAGCACAGTGTGATGAAAGTATTAGTTCCATGAGAGAAGAAATAAAAGGAAACCATTCACAAAAGAGCTAAGATATAGTTCAATATTCTTTTTTAGTGCCTCAATGCATATGCAGAATGTCTCCTCCAAATTGGAGGTGTGGAATAACAGTAGCGACAGATAACTAAGAGGTATTTACCATAGTTACAAAGCCCACACGTGAGCCAAATATTTCTGCTATTAAAAAGCACTTCAAAGCTTGACATGAAGTTTGTAACAGCTGAATGTCTCTTGTGACTTCATTTGCAAAGAAGACGTATAAGCTGAAAGGAAAGTCGTGATATGAGAACTGTGAGCCTAGAAATGGTGTTTTAAAAAAGAAATAGACTGCCCAGAAATTTGCTAGCACCCAAGCTCTGGTTCCCACTGCTCTGACAATATTCTCAGTGGTTATCAGCATACGTCCCACTGCCATCCTCTTCCGACCCGTTAAGCAGGGGCAGAGCCAGGTTGCATGGAGCCTGCAACTTGATTTGAGGGCCCTCTTTAGAAGCATGATTTTGATTATGTCTTACTTTGGTAAGTTTTACAGAAGTCTGTGACCATGGAACACATTACAAGGGCTCCTTGAAGGGCCCTGTAAGGGACTTCATTCTCTTCACAGAGAATCCGGCCCTGCTCTCACAAGCACCACCATCCTTGCCTAGAGTAACTCTCCTCCTTTGTATAGAAGACTCTCTTGCCTCTTCTGACCATTTGAATCCCAGTCTGATTGTTACCGAATATGAAGGACATGTTAGTCAGGAAGTCTTAGCCCTGGCTGGATCTAGGATCCACATATGTGCAGCGTTACATCTCAGAGATCTTAATACAGTCATTTAATGGCTTATTCATTTGGCCATCCATGCAGCCAGCTTGTTTAATAAATATGTCTAAAGTACTCTGCCTTTGGGAATATAAATATGGAGTTATCCAGAGTAATTCTTGAACAAAGGGAACCGTGCCACTAAATTTAGCTAGAGACTGATGAAAGAACAAGGATATTTACAGCATATCAATTGTTGGGTTTATCTGAAGCTGTCTTCACAATTGTGACTGTCTGACAAAGACTCATTTGGAGCTTTTGACGTCTACATAGTTCTAGGTCTTCCAGAATTAGCAAATAGCGTCATTCTCTGGTTAATATTAGTTAAAAGTTATAATTTCAATAAAATCTATTAAATTTACCTTGCTATGGTTTTTTTAAAGCTATGGGGTACCATTCAGGGTTAGGTACATAAATGGTCATCATACACTGTGTTGTTAAAAATAAGTTTCACTTAGGAGTTTATCTTTGTGTACAAAACTACACTTGTATACCTTAAACCTATAAAAATAGGGGGAAAAAAGAGTTTATCTTTGTGTGACGGTTACTAGTGAATTTAGGCTTGTGACTTATATTATTCCCTGATAAACCATAAGTTTTAGTAAGCTATGGAACTTATTTCAAACTTTTTTATAACCCAAATTTTACCTTTATGTGGGCCCCCAGGATTGGCTCTTGCTCCCATTGCTTTTTAAGATGTATGCCTTCTCTGAGGCTCTGTGCCCTTTAGAGCTTACACTGAGGATGTAGAAAATGATTTTTTAAATGTACATTGCGACCAAGTGGGATGCAAGGGCTGATTTTCCCTCTTCTCCTCATCCCTTCCAGCTTTCACTCTCTCCTCCGGTCACCCTAGCTTCCTCTCTCACCTCCCCACACATTTGGTCTTTCCATCTCTAGTCTTGACCAACTTGTTCCCCTCTTCCTCTCCATCTAAGTCTTTCAACTACCATTCCCATCCCCACTCCACCCCCACCACCTTCTCAGACTATTTTGGCCTACCCTAATCTCTTTCTTTTAACTTTTGCTGGCCTTAGAATAGCACCACTGTTTAACATGGCATATTCTCATGTTGACTTTGTTTCCATGTTCACTGACTTGTTGGCAAATATTTTGATCACCTTCCATTTGCCAAGTACCATTCTAGTTGTTAGAGTTGTAGTGTTTGACTGAGAAAGTTTGAGTTTCTTGGCGTTTACATCTTAGGGAGAGAAACAATAATTTTCTCAAAGGCAAGGATTCTGCTTAATATGTGTTTGTACTCCCTGAAGCAATTAGTATACTTTATCCTTGGTATTCGAGAGCTTTTAAGATCTGTATTTGGAGCACATTTTGAAAGACATGAGTCCATAAGGTTTATGAAGCCAAACAATTTTTAGGAGACAGAAGTCAAGCTCCAAAGATTCAGACATCAGTTTTTCTATCAGATAGCTGACTTTCATTTCAGGATTGGCTTCTTCTCGGGCATGCACATGCAGTGTCTGTAGACAAACTGACAGCGTGAGTAGGCATTTATCTGTTCTTTGTCAGGTTGAAGAGGAAGGTTAGTAGAAGGTAACTTAGATAAGGAAGCTGAGGACTCTCTTTAAGAAATTTTCTGATAAAATATACCTGTTGGTGAGTTTTGCTAGAATTATAGTAACAGAAGCTTGAGAACTGCTGAGAATGCTAGAGATGTCACACTCCTATTCCCTTCTGTGCTTTCTTGGATATGACAAAATGAAATTACTATGTGTACTTCCAGTGACTAACGTAGCACTGTTGATTTGCTTGACAAGTTCATGGAAGAACTTATGTCCCTACTATGTAGTGTTTTGCACTGAAGAAACCAACTCTCTTAGAAATGTTACCCAGTTGCAGAAATTTTGATAGACTTCTCCTTTTTATATTAAAATAGCCAGATATTTTTAAATTGGGGGATACTGTATTTTTTTAGGGACTCTCTTAAACTGCAGTAAATTAAAAATTAAGATCTTTTTATTTAGAATAACTTCATATTGATTCTTTGGATTTGCAACCTCTACTCTTTACCAAGGTCAAAAATCTCTCCACCAAAAATAGGTCAGGTTCTATACTGATAGCCAGGTGTGCAGACTACTGTATTCTCTGTGAAAATGTCTTCTGGTTTTAAGAGAAAAATATTTATCCTTTCACCGAATTTTATATCACAGAAGTTCAATATCAGTAAATGTATTTATTTTCAAATGAGTTTATCCTAAGTTGTTGTTTACCTTTTTTTTTAAAGAATGGCCACATCATAATTTATTGTCAAATAACCTTTTTTTACCTTAATAATGGACATGAATTTGTTTTCAGTATTTGACGATTACAGGCAATGCTGCAGTGAAACACATCTGTACATAAATTATACATTTGAAAGTATATCAGCTGGGCTCAGTGGCTCAGCCTGTAATCCCAGCACTTTGGGAGGCCAAGGCGAGTGAATTGCCGGAGCCTGCAGGTTCGAGACCCTCCCAGGCAACTTGGCAAGACCTCGTCTCTACAATAAATCAAAAAAATTAACTGGGTGTGGTAGCGCAAACCTGTAGTTCCGGCTACTTGGAAGGCTGAGGCGGAAGGATCGCCAGAGCCTAGCAGGTCAAGGCTGCGGTGGCCGGGAGCATGCCACTGTACTCCAGCCTGGGTAACAGAGCGAGACTCTGACCAAAAAAAAAAAAAGTGTATCAATAAAATGAATTTTTAGACATGGATTTTGTCTATTTATTTTGCTTACCAAACTGTAATTTTGTGACTATAACCTTGTAATATATTTTTATATCTGAGATTAATGCCATTATTCTTTCTTTTAACAATTTTCTAAAATTCTGTTTGTATTTTTATTATATTGGCATTTGCATTGAGATAGGAATAAATTCATAAATTGACTCACTAAGACTTGAAAATTTTAAAACTTTGAGTCTTCCTATTCAAGAACAGGTTGTTTTTTTTTTATTTAATTTTTTTAGGTGTTTCACTAGCATTTTCACTTCTCTTAAGTTTATTTTTGGGAATCATCCTTTTTGTTGGTCCTATTTCTTCCATTATATTTTCTAACTGGTTGTATTTGCATACACACACATGCGCGCACACACACACCACACACACACACACACACACACACACACACACACAGAGTAAGGGGTTTGGTATAGTAACTGTTTAGTCACCTCAATGAGATCTTATTCTTTCTAATAGTTTGTCAGTTTATTCTCTCAAGTTTTCCAAATAAACAATCACATTGTCTGCAAATGATGACAAATTTGACTTCTTTCCGATTCTTATACCTCCTTTTTCTTTCTCTTGTATAATTTTCTTGGGTAAAAACTTCCATAATAGTTATTAAATAATAGACATCTTTGAGTCTGAATTTGTTGGAAATCCACTCATGTTTCACCATTAAGTATACATTAGCTTTTGAGTTGAGAAATAGATAATATTTTAATATTAACAAATACTAACATTAGCCGAGCTCGGTGGCTCAGCCTGTAATCCCGCGCCTTTGGGAGGCTGAGGTGAGTGGATTGCCTGAGCCCGCGGGTTCGAGACCCGCCTGGGCAGCGAGACCTTATCTCTACAATAAATCAAAAAATCAGCCGGGCGTGGTAGTGCATGCCTGTAATTCCAGCTACTTGGAAGGCTGAGGCGGAAGGATCGCTGGAGCCCAGCAGGCGAGGCTGCGGTGGCCGGGAGCGGCCACTGCACTCCAGTCTGGGCGACAGAGTGAGACTCCAACTCAAAAAAACAAAACAAAACAAAACAAATACTAACATTAAAAAATATATAATATTTTTATTTTAAGGAATGTTTATATTGATTCCTATTTTAAGAGATTTTTACAATAAATAAATATGGAACTTTAGCAGATGTCTTTTTCAGCATCTATGGGATATTCAAATTGCTTTTCTTATTTCACCTGTAACTATAACAAATCATATTAACAGTTTTTCTAATATTAAAATATCTCTATATTTCTAGTCACTTGGTCATGGTGGCTTAATTCTTTTTCTTAATATGCTGTTGTATTCTAATAATATGTTATCTGAGATTTTTTAAAGTAACTTTACTGAGCTATAATTCACATGATATCCAAGTCACCCATGTAAAGTATACAATTCAGTGGCATTTAGTATATTCAGAGTTGTGCAACCATCACAATTTTAGAATATTTTCATCATCCCGAAAAGAAACCCACACCCATTAGCCATCACTCCCTATGCCCATTCCCCTCTCCTCCCTCCTAGGGTTAGCAGTCACTCATCTATGCTTTGTCTCTATGCCTTTGCTTATTCTGGACATTTCACATAAGTGGAATCATACAGTACGTGGTCTTTTGAGTCTGGCTTCTATCACTTTGTTGTTTTTTTTTTGAGTCAGGTTCTCATTCTGTTGCCCAGGCTAGAGTGCAGTGGTGCTATCATGGCTCACTGCAGGCTTGACCTCAACCACCTGAGTAGCTGGGATACAAGCACATGCCACCACATCCGGCTAATTTTTTCATTTTTTGTGGAGATGAGGTCTCACTGTGTTGCCTAGGCTGATCTCAAACTCCTGGGGCTCAAGCAGTCATCCTGCCTTGGCCTCCCAAAATGACTATCACTTAACATAGTGTTTTTGAGGTTCATTCATGTTGTAGCATGTATCAGGATATTTGTCATTCATTTTTATGGCTGAATATATTTCATTGTACGAAAATACCACATTTTACTTATCCATTCATCAATTGATGAACATTTGGGTCATTTTCATTTTTGGCTAGTATGGATAATGCTGCTATGAATATTTGTGTACAAGTTTTTGTGACAAGTTTCATTTCTCTATAGTTAAACTTTTGAGAAATGACCAGACTGTTTCTCAAAGTGGCTGGACCACTTTTAATTCCTACCAGTAGTGTATGTTGTTATCTGGGTCTTTTGCATTGATATTCACCAGTAAAATTGACCCAAAGTTTTCTTTAATGTGTAATTGTTGTCAGATTTTAATATCACTGACATGATAGCTGCTCCAAAGGATTTAGAAACTTATCTTTTAAATCACCTTCTGGTGGGTCACTCTACACTGCTACCATAATTCTAGACCAGAACACTTTTTGCCTCATTATTTTGTGACAGTTTGAGATAGAGTGGCAAGAAAGAACAAATTTCCTCATTTAAAAATGAGGCCAGGCGTGGTGGCTCATGCCTGTAATCCCAGCACTTTGGGAGGTGGAGGCGAGAGGATTGTCTGAGCCCAGGGGTTTGAGACCAGCCTGGGCAACTTGGCGAAACCTTGTCTCTACAATAAATTTAAAAAATTAACTGGGCATGGTGGTGCATGCCTGTGGTTCCAGCTACTTGCAAGGCTGAGGCAGAAGGATTGCCTTATCCCGGCAGGTGAAGGCTGCAGTGACCATGAGCGTGCCACAGCAATCCAGCCTGGGCAACGGAGTGAGACTCCAACTCAAAAAAAACACACCATGCTTGAAAGCATACAAGCTTTAAAAATATAAAAAGAATAAAAAGAAATGAAAACACCAAAAAGTAGCAATTAATTTTTTTATTTCATATCAAATGGAGTAGAGCTGCAATTTCCAATCCATTCATTCTAATATTTTGTTGTGACTTTGTTTTGCTACCATGTAAGTTAATCAGCTGTCATAATCATAGAATCAGAGATATTTGAGATGGAAAATATAATTAGTAAAATAATTAGTACCTTTCATTTCAAGATCTCAAAACCCTTACCAGTCCTCTATAACCAGTGCAGAATATACCGGTCACCAACATGAGAGGAAGATTGAATGTTGGGTCAATCTCTCTTTCTTTTGAACTCTGAGATACATTTATTTCAGTTAAATACCAACACACACACACACACAGAGAGAGAGAGAGAGAGAGAGAGAGAGAGAGACGCTGGGATCAGCTTTAAAGTCAGTCCAGACGTATAAGTGATAGGCTTGAGCAACAGTTTTAAAACTTTATTCTTATAATTATTAGTAAGACTTGCCATGACACAGATTGTTGGACCCCACCCCCTGAGAGACTGAGGTGGTGCCCAAGACTTTGCATTTCTTATTTTATTTTTCTAGAGATGGGGTCTCAATCTGTTGCCCAGGCTGCTCTCAAACTCCTGGCCTCAAGCAATCCTCCTGACTTAGCCTCCCAAAGTGCTAGGAATACTGGTGTGAGCCACTACACCCAGCCAAGATTTTGCAATTCTAACAGGTGATTCTGATGTGCTGGTCTGAAGCCCTCACTTAGGAACCACTGAACTAGAGAGTTCTCTCAGAGAGTTTCTGATTACATTCTATAGTATTCCAATGCTTTAAAGTTGTCCAGACATGTTCGCTTCTGCAGCGCATATACTAAAATTGGAACGACACAGAGAAGATTAGCATGGCCTCAGTACAAGGATGACATGCCAATTTGTAAAGCGTTCCATAGTTTTCAAGACACTGTCAATTAAAAGTTACGTAGTAAAAAATAAATTTTTTTTTAAAAGTTGTCCAGACTTCCGTGCATTAAGGCCAGTTCCATTCACTGCATCTTCTTGCTTATTTATTTATTTTTTTGAGTTGGAGTCTCGCTCCATCACCCAGGCTGGAGTGCAGTGGCACACTCACGGCCACCCCAGCTTCGACCTGCTGAGCTCCAGCAATACTTCCACCTCAGCCTTCCAAGTA